>NC_041385.1:500852632-500859596 GCF_002162155.2 Triticum dicoccoides | reverse complement strand
AAACCCTAAAGGGGGCGCACCCCCTTTGCTTGGGGGGCAAGCCCCCCACCCCTTGGCCGCCGCCCCCCTCTAGGGTTTCCCTAGAGGGCCGGCCCCCCTTGCCCTTTCCCCTATATATAGAGGGGTGAGGGGAGGGCTGCAATACACCACAACTCAAGGCGCAGCCCCTCCCCTCCCCAACACCTCTCCTCCTCCGTACGTGCTTGGCGAAGCTCTGTCGGAGTACTGCTGCACCAACTACACCACGCCGTCGTGCTGCCGTTGGAGCAATCTTCCTCAACCTCTCCTTCCCCCTTGCTGGATCAAGAAGGAGGAGACGTCTCCCGTCCCGTACGTGTGTTGAACGCGGAGGTGCTGTCCGTTCAGCACTTGGACATCGGTGATCCGAATCACGTTCGAGTACGACTCCATCATCACCATCCCCTTGGCAAGCTTCCGCTCGTGATCTACAAGTGGTATGTAGATGCAAACTCTCTCCCTTGACTCGTTGCTTAGATGAACTCATAGATGGATCTTGGTGAAACCGTAGGAAAAATTTTAATTTTCTGCAACGTTCCCCAACAGTGGCATCATGAGCTAGGTCTATGTGTAGTTCTCTTTGCACGAGTAGAACACAATTTTGTTATGGGCGTGGATCTTGTCATCTTACTTGCCTCTACTAGTCTTTTCTTGCTTCGGCGGTATTGTGGGATGAAGTGGCCCGGACCAACCTTACACGTACGCTTACGTGAGACCGGTTCCACCGACTGACATGCACTAGTTGCATAAGGTGGCTGGCGGGTGTCTGTCTCTCCCACTTTAGTTGGAGCGGATTCGATGAAAAGGGCCCTTATGAAGGGTAAATAGAAGTTGACAAAATCACGTTGTGGTTATTCGTAGGTAAGAAAACGTTCTTGCTAGAACCCAATTGCAGCCACGTAAAAGATGCAACAACTATTAGAGCACGTCTAACTTGCTTTTCCAGCGATTGATCATGTGATGTGATATGGCCAGAAGTTGTGATGAATGATGAATTGTGATGTATGAGATCATGTTCTTTGTAATAGGATTCACGACTTGCATGTCGATGAGTATGACAACCGGCAGGAGCCATAGGAGTTGTCTTTATTTTTTGTATGACCTGCGTGTCATTGAAGAACGCCATGTAACTTACTCTACTTTATTGCTAAACGCGTTAGTCATAGAAGTAGAAGTAGTCGTTGGCGTGACAACTTCATGAAGGCACGATGATGGAGATCATGATGATGGAGATCATGGTGTCATGCCGGTGACAAGATGATCATGGAGCCCCGAAGATGAAGATCAAAGGAGCTATATGATATTGGTCATATCATGTCACTACCTTATATAATTGCATGTGGTGTTTATTATGTTTTATGCATCTTGTTTACTTAGGACGACGGTAGTAAATAAGATGATCCCTTACAAAATTTCAAGAAGTGTTCTCCCCTAACTGTGCACCGTTGCTACAGTTCGTCGCTTCTAAGCACCACGTGATGATCGGGTGTGATGGATTCTTACGTTCACATACAACGGGTGTAAGACAGTTTTACACAGCGAAAACACTTAGGGTTAACTTGACGAGCCTAGCATGTGCAGACATGGCCTCGGAACACGAAGACCGAAAGGTCGAACACGAGTCGTATGGAAGATACGATCAACATGAGAATGTTCACCGATGATGACTAGTCCGTCTCACGTGATGATCGGACACGGCCTAGTCGACTCGGATCGTGTAACACTTAGATGACTAAAGGGATGTCTAATCTGAGTGGGAGTTCATAATTTGATTAGAACTTAATTATCATGAACTTAGTCTAAAACCTTTGAAAATATGTCTTGTAGATCAAATGGCCAACGCTCATGTCAACATGAACTTCAACGCGTTCCTAGAGAAAACCAAGCTGAAAGATGATGGCAGCAACTATACGGACTGGGTCCGGAACCTGAGGATCATCCTCATAGCTGCCAGGAAACAATATGTCCTAGAAGGACTGCTAGGTGACGCTCCCATCCCAGAGAACCAAGACATTATGAATGCTTGGCAAACTCGCGCTGATGATTACTCCCTCGTTTAGTGCGGCGTGCTTTACAGCTTAGAACCGGGGCTCCAAAAGCGTTTTGAGCATCACGGAGCATATGAGATGTTCGAAGAGCTGAAACTAGTTTTCCAAGCTCATGCCCGGGTCGAGAGATATGATGTCTCCGACAAGATCTACAGTTGTAAGATGGAGGAAAACAGTTCTGTCAGTGAGCACATCCTGAAGATGTCTGGGTTGCACAACCGTATGACCCAGCTGAACATTAACCTCCCAGATGAGGCGGTCATTGACAGAATCCTCCAGTCGCTCCCACCAAGCTACAAGAGCTTTGTGATGAACTACAACATGCAGGGGATGGAAAAGACCATTCCTGAAGTGTTCTCGATGCTGAAGTCAGCAGAGGCTGAAATCAAGAAAGAACATCAAGTGTTGATGGTCAATAAGACCACTAAGTTCAAGAAGGGCAAGGGTAAGAAGAACTTCAAGAAGGACGGCAAGGAGGTTGCCGCGCCTGGTAAGCCAGTTACCGGGAAGAAGTCAAAGAATGGACCTAAGCCTGAGACTGAGTGCTTTTATTGCAAGGGGAAGGGTCACTGGAAGCGGAACTGCCCCAAATACTTAGCAGATAAGAAGGCCGGCAAAACCAAAGGTATATTTGATATACATGTAATTGATGTGTACCTAACCAGTACTCGTAGTAACTCCTGGGTATTTGATACCGGTGTCGTTGCTCATATTTGTAACTCACGGCAGGAGCTGCGGAATAAACGGAGACTGGCGAAGGACGAGGTGACGATGCGCGTCGGGAATGGTTCCAGAGTCGATGTGATCGCTGTCGGCACGCTGCCTCTACATTTACCTACGGGATTAGTTTTGAACCTTAATAATTGTTATTTAGTGCCAAGTTTGAGCATGAACATTGTATCTGGATCTCGTTTAATACGAGATGGCTACTCATTTAAGTCCGAGAATAATGGTTGTTCGATTTATATGAGAGAGATGTTTTATGGTCATGCTTCGATGGTCGATGGTTTATTCTTAATGAATCTCGAGCGTAATATTACACATGTTCATAATGTAGATGCCAAAAGATGTAAAGTTGATAACGATAGTCCCACATACTTGTGGCACTGCCCCCTTGGTCACATTGGTGTCAAGCGCATGAAGAAGCTCCATGCCGATGGACTTTTAGAGTCTCTTGATTATGAATCGTTTGACACGTGCGAACCATGCCTCATGGGCAAGATGACCAAGACTCCGTTCTCCGGAACAATGGAGCGAGCAACCAACTTATTGGAAATCATACATACCGATGTGTGCGGTCCAATGAGTGTTGAGGCTCACGGAGGATATCGTTATGTTCTCACTCTCACTGATGACTTAAGTAGATATGGGTATGTCTACTTAATGAAACATAAGTCTGAGACCTTTGAAAAGTTCAAGGAATTTCAGAATGAGGTGGAGAATCAACGTGACCGAAAGATAAAGTTCCTACGATCAGATCGTGGAGGAGAATATTTAAGTCACGAATTTGGCACACACTTAAGGAAATGTGGAATCATTTCACAACTCACGCCGCCTGGAACACCTCAGCGAAACGGTGTGTCCGAACATCGTAATCGCACTCTATTGGATATGGTGCGGTCTATAATGTCTCTTACTGATTTACCACTATCATTTTGGGGATACGCTCTAGAGACAGCTACATTCACTTTAAATAGGGCACCGTCTAAATCCGTTGAGACGACACCGTATGAATTATGGTTTGGGAAGAAACCTAAGCTGTCGTTTCTAAAAGTTTGGGGATGCGATGCTTATGTCAAGAAACTTCAACCTGAAAAGCTCGAACCCAAGTCGGAAAAATGCGTCTTCATAGGATACCCTAAGGAAACTGTCGGGTATACCTTCTACTTAAGATCCGAGGGCAAAATCTTTGTTGCCAAGAACGGATGCATTCTGGAAAAAGAGTTTCTCTCGAAAGAAGTAAGTGGGAGGAAAGTAGAACTCGATGAAGTACTACCTCTCGAACGGGAAAGTGGTGCAGCTCAGGAAAATGTTCCTGTGATGCCCACACCAATCGAAGAGGAACACAATGATGATGATCAAGGTACTTCGGATCAAGTTGCTACTGAACTTCGTAGGTCCACAAGGACACGTTCCGCACCAGAGTGGTACGGCAACCCTGTCCTGGAAATCATGTTGTTAGACAACGGTGAACCTTCGAACTATGAAGAAGCGATGGCGGGCCCAGATTCCAACAAATGGCTTGAAGCCATGAAATCCGAGATGGAATCCATGTATGAAAACAAAGTATGGACTTTGACAGACTTGCCCGATGATCGGCGAGCGATAGAAAACAAATGGATCTTTAAGAAGAAGACGGACGCGGATGGTAATGTCACCATCTATAAAGCTCGACTTGTCGCTAAGGGTTATCGACAAGTTCAAGGGATTGACTACGACGAGACATTCTCTCCCGTAGCGAAGCTAAAGTCCGTCCGAATCATGTTAGCAATTGCCGCATACTATGATTATGAGATATGGCAGATGGACGTCAAAACAGCATTCCTTAATGGACATCTTAAGGAAGAACTGTATATGATGCAGCCGGAAGGTTTTGTCGATCCTAAGAACGCTAACAAAGTATGCAAGCTCCAGCGATCCATTTATGGGCTGGTGCAAGCATCTCGGAGTTGGAATATTCGCTTTGATGAGATGATCAAAGCGTTTGGGTTTATGCAGACTTATGGAGAAGCCTGCGTTTACAAGAAAGTGAGTGGGAGCTCTGTAGCATTTCTCATATTATATGTAGATGACATACTCTTGATGGGAAATAATATAGAATTTCTGGACAGCATTAAGGCCTACTTGAATAAGTGTTTTTCAATGAAGGACCTTGGAGAAGCTGCTTATATATTAGGCATCAAGATCTATAGAGATAGATCGAGATGCCTCATAGGTCTTTCACAAAGCACATACCTTGATAAGATTTTGAAAAAGTTCAAAATGGATGAGTCCAAGAAAGGGTTCTTGCCTATGTTACAAGGTGTGAGATTGAGCTCAGCTCAGTCACCGACCACGGCAAAAGATAAAGAAGAGATGAGTGTCATCCCCTATGCTTCAGCCATAGGATCTATTATGTATGCCATGCTGTGTACCAGACCTGATGTAAACCTTGCCGTAAGTTTGGTAGCAAGATACCAGAGTAATCCCGGCAAGGAACACTGGACAACGGTCAAGAATATCCTGAAGTACCTGAAAAGGACAAAGGACATGTTTCTCGTTTATGGAGGAGACGAAGAGCTCGTCGTAAAGGGTTACGTCGACGCTAGCTTCGACTCAGATCCGGATGACTCTAAGTCACAAACCGGATACGTGTATATGTTGAATGGTGGAGCAGTAAGCTGGTGCAGCTGCAAGCAGAGCGTCGTGGCGGGATCTACGTGTGAAGCGGAGTACATGGCAGCCTCGGAGGCAGCGCATGAAGCGATTTGGGTGAAGGAGTTCATCACCGACCTAGGAGTCATACCCAATGCGTCGGGGCCAATCAAACTCTTCTGTGACAACACTAGAGCTATTGCCCTTGCCAAGGAGCCCAGGTTTCACAAGAAGACCAGGCACATCAAGCGTCGTTTCAACTCCATCCGTGAAAATGTTCAAGATGGCGACATAGAAATTTGCAAAGTACATACGGATCTGAATGTCGCAGATCCGTTGACTAAACCTCTCTCGCGAGCAAAACATGATCAACACCAGAACTCTATGGGTGTTCGATTCATCACAATGTAACTAGATTGGTGACTCTAGTGCAAGTGGGAGACTGTTGGAAATATGCCCTAGAGGCAATAATAAAAGTATTATTATATTTCATTGTTCATGATAATTGTCTTTTATTCATGCTATAACTGTATTATCCGGAAATCGTAATACACGTGTGAATACATAGACCACAATATGTCCCTAGTGAGCCTCTAGTTGACTAGCTCGTTGTGATCAACAGATAGTCATGGTTTCCTGGATATGGACATTATATGTCGTTGATAACGGGATCACATCATTAGGAGAATGATGTGATGGACAAGACCCAATCCTAAGCATAGCACAAAGGTCGTGTAGTTCGTTTGCTAGAGCTTAGCCAATGTCAAGTATCTCTTCCTTCGACCATGAGAGCGTGTAACTCCTGGATACCGTAGGAGTGCTTTGGGTGTATCAAACGTCACAACGTAACTGGGTGACTATAAAGGTGCACTACAGGTATCTCCGAAAGTATCTATTGTTTTATGCGGATCGAGACTGGGATTTGTCACTCCGTATGACGGAGAGGTATCTCTGGGCCCACTCGGTAATGCACCATCATAATGAGCTCAAGGTGACCAAGGTGTTGGCCACGGGATCATGCATTAAGGTACGAGTAAAGTGACTTGCCGGTAACGAGACTGAACAAGGTATTGGGATACCGACGATCGAGTCTCGGGCAAGTAACGTACCGATTGACAAAGGGAATTGTATACAGGGTTTGATCGAATCCTCGACATCGTGGTTCAACCGATGAAATCATCGAGGAGCATGTGGGAGCCAACATGGGTATCCAGACCCCGCTGTTGGTTATTGCCCGAGAGTGGTCTCGGTCATGTCTGCATGTCTCCCGAGCCCGTAGGGTCTACACACTTAAGGTTCGGTGACGCTAGGGTTGTTAGGATGACTAGTATGTGACTACCGAATGTTGTTCGGAGTCCCGGATGAGATCCCGGACGTCACGAGGAGTTCCGGAATGGTCCGGAGGTAAAGTTTTATATATGGGAAGTTGTTAAACGGGCACCGGAAAGTTTCGGGGTCATACCGGTATTGTACTGGGACCACCAAAGAGGTTCCGGGGGTCCACCGGGAGGGACCACCCCTCTCGGGGGGCCACTTGGGCTGCG
>NC_041385.1:500802216-500852243 GCF_002162155.2 Triticum dicoccoides | reverse complement strand
AAACCCTAAAGGGGGCGCACCCCCTTTGCTTGGGGGGCAAGCCCCCCACCCCTTGGCCGCCGCCCCCCTCTAGGGTTTCCCTAGAGGGCCGGCCCCCCTTGCCCTTTCCCCTATATATAGAGGGGTGAGGGGAGGGCTGCAATACACCACAACTCAAGGCGCAGCCCCTCCCCTCCCCAACACCTCTCCTCCTCCGTACGTGCTTGGCGAAGCTCTGTCGGAGTACTGCTGCACCAACTACACCACGCCGTCGTGCTGCCGTTGGAGCAATCTTACTCAACCTCTCCTTCCCCCTTGCTTGGATCAAGAAGGAGGAGACGTCTCCCATCCCGTACATGTGTTGAACACGGAGGTGCTGTCCGTTCAGCACTTGGACATCGGTGATCCGAATCACGTTCGAGTACGACTCCATCATCACCATCCCCTTGGCAAGCTTCCGCTCGTGATCTACAAGTGGTATGTAGATGCAAACTCTCTCCCTTGAATCGTTGCTTAGATGAACTCATAGATGGATCTTGGTGAAACCGTAGGAAAAATTTTAATTTTCTGCAACGTTCCCCAACACGATGCCCATTTTACGCACTGTATCCTGATAGAGTAGGTTCAGGCTGCTGCCTCCGTCCATGAGGTCTTGTGTGAGGTGGAATCCGTCGATGATGGGGTCGAGGACCAATGCGGCCGAACCGCCATGACGGATACTGGTAGGATGGTCCCTGCGATCGAAAGTGATCGGGCAGGAGGACCATGTGTTAAACTTTGGGTCGATCGTATAGACCTCTCTTAGTGCGCGTTTCCACTTGGGAATGTGGCTTGCGCATATCATATTGACCGTTTTCACCTGGGGAGGGAATTTCTTCATTCCTCCTGTTTTCGGTGATCGGGGCTCTTCGTCATCATTGTTGCTTTGAGACCCTTTCCCCTTGTTTCGGCATCTGACCTGCTGGCTTGTCTGAAGACCCAGCATTCTCTATTGGACTGGTTGGCTGGTGTTCTTGGGGTTCCATGAATTTGGCATGGACGGTCGAGTATGCGGTCCAAACTGGATGGGCCTGAGTTATTTTTGTTGAATGGCTTCTTCCGCCGACCGGACTTGGAGCCACTGAATCCGGCATTGACTGACATGTCTTCGGCACTGTCATAGTTTTTGCGGCGCTTGTGTTTGTTGCGACGTGGTTTGTTGTTGCTATCCTTGGCTTTAAGTGTGCCCGGATTGCTTGTTGTGTTGTTACTATGAGCCAACCAGCTGTCCTCGCCCGCGCAGAAACGGGTCATGAGTGTTGTGAGGGCTGCCATGGACTTTGGTTTTTCTTGGCCGAGATGCCAGGCAAGCCACTCATCACAGATGTTATGTTTGAAGGCCGCTAGGGCTTCGGCATCCGGACAGTCGACGATTTGGTTCTTTTTAGTTAGGAACCGAGTCCAAAATTTCCTGGCTGACTCTCCAGGCTATTGTGTTATGTGACTTAGGTCATCAGCTTCCGGTGGTCGCACATAAGTACCCTGAAAGTTTTCAAGGAATGTGTCTGCCAGGTTCTCCCAACTCCCGATGGAGTTTGCCGGCAAGCTATTCAGCCAATGCCGAGCTGGTCCCTTGAGTTTTAGTGGGAGGTACTTGATGGCGTGTAGATCGTCTCCGCGGGCCATATGAATATGGAGGAAGAAATCTTCTATCCATACCTCGGGGTCTGTAGTACCATCATATGATTCAATGTTTACGGGTTTAATCCCTTCTAGGAATTCATGATCCATTACTTCGTTAGTGAAGCATAGGGGGGTGCGGAACCTCTATGCCGGGCTACATCACGACGCATTTTGAATGAGTCTGGTCTGTTGTACTCGGCCTGGTCAGACTTTTGTTTAGTGTATCCGGCGTGACGGTCGTCGTCGCGCCTTGTGGCGCGCCCCAGTGATCCGTAGATCGATCTTGACTATCCTGCTTTGTTTTCCAATACGTCTCGCAGGTCTTTCGTGTAGCCCTCGGCATGCGTGTTCTTGCTTGTTTGGCGACGGGGTGCGGCCTGGACTTCGAGCTTGTACACTGCTTTGTCTCGGCCATGGGGTGGCTGGTTAGCCGCATCATGCGCTGGCAGTGTGGGCTTTAATGCCCCCTCCTCAAGTTGAGGTAGCAACCTGCGCTTTGGGTAACTTTTTGTATGGCGCTCGAGTCTGTATTCCTCGGCAGCCAGGACCTCAGTCCATCTATCAGTTAGCAAATCTTTATCAGCTTGAAGTTGTTGCTGCTTTTTCTTCAGGCTTTTTGCAGTGGCCATAAGCCGGCGCTTGAAGCACTCCTGCTCGACGGGATCCTCAGTCACGATGAATTCATCGTCGCCAAGGCTCACTTCGTCTTTAGAGAGAGGCATGTAATTATCATCCTCTGATTCTCCATCTGTCGCCTGTTCCCTAGGGCTAGCTTGCCCATCCTCTTGCTCGTCCTGCTCGAAGCCTGGCTGGGTAGGATTGTCTTAGTCTTCGGCACCATCCGGATTGTTATATCTTGTGTCGGTATCATTATTTTTGATATGGCGGGGCTTGGAGCGGCGCCGATGACACCAGTGAATAGATTGCTTCTCCAAGGAGTTATCTTCCATTGCCTCATCGCCATTGCTTTCTTTAGGGGTGTCCACCATATAAATATCATATGATGAGGTGGCTGTCTAGCGCCCTATAGGCGGTGGTTCCTGTTCTTCTCCTGCATCGTCGTCCATAGCGTCGATGTCTTCGGAGTCGAAGTCAAGCACGTCAGTTAAGTCATCGACAGTGGCTATAAAGTGGGTGGTGGGTGGGAGACGAATTTCTTCGTCGTCCGCTTCCCACTCGAGACGGACATAGTTCGGCAAGGAATCTCCTGACAAGGAGAGAGACCTTAGTGAGTTCAGCACATCGCCCAAGGGCAAGTGCTGAAAAATATCCGCGGAGGAGAACTCCATGACCAGTGCCCAATCAGATTCGATAGGCACGGACGTACGCGGTTCAAATCCTGTAGTCGGAAACGAGTCCGAGGGTCCGATGACTCCATCCTCACGGGAGGTGGGATCAGTGTTCGGCTCCGACACTGATGAGTGTGCGGCCTCCATGGCGGGCTCCATCCACCCGTCCCCGGAAGGCACGATCTGCTCCGGATTGATTCCCGACGCCGCCGCAGGCGCAATCTCCCGAATATTGTCCCACAGCAGATCAAAGTCATGCCCGTCGTGACCGTTCGGCGCACCTGACATGGGCTCGAATCCGTCGAAGATCAAGTCTCCACGGCTGTCGGTAGTATAGTTTAAGCGTCCAAACCTGGCCTGATGGCCAGGGGCGTAGCTATCGATCTGCTCCAAGTGGCCAAGCGAGTTGGCCCGCAGTGTGAAGTCGCCGAATACGAAGATCTTTTCGGGAAGGAAACCTCCCCCTGGACTGCACCGTTGAAGATGATTGAAGGAGCAATCGAGCCTTATCGCGACGACACAGTGGAACTCTCAATGAAAACACCAATGTCGGTGTCAAAACCGGCGGATCTCGTGTAGGGGGGTCCCGAACTGTGCGTCTAAGGCTAATGGTTACAGGAGGCAGGGGACACGATGTTTTACCCAGGTTCGGGCCCTCTTGATGGAGGTAATACCCTACTTCCTGCTTGATTGATCTTGATTATATGAGTATTACAAGAGTTGATCTACCATGAGATCGTAGAGGCTAAACCCTAGAAGCTAGCCTATGATTATGATTGTTCTTGTCCTACGGACTAAACCCTCCGGTTTATATAGACACCAGAGGGGGCTAAGGTTACACAGAGTCGGTTACAAAGAAGGAGATCTACATATCCAAATCGCCAAGCTTGCCTTCCATGCAAAGGAGAGTCCCATCCGGACACGGGACGAAGTCTTCAATCTTGTATCTTCATAGTCCAACAGTCCGGCCAAAGCATATAGTCCGGCTGTCCGGATACCCCCTAATCCAGGACTCCATCAACCCTTCTTTCATTAGTTGAACCAGTGCATGCGATTAAAAATGCATGCGATTAAAAATAATTTTACCTAAATAGAGGGTGCAGAATAAACTACAATAACTAGATTTGCAACCACGGGATGCTAACGATATCTTCAAAGAACATTGCAATAGCAGTGAGGCTTGACAACAACATATGGTAAGCTTGTTTGTTTTAGTACATGTGAAATGTAATGCGTGTGGGCTGCTTTCTTGGCTTGTGCCCTCAACCTGTAATCCTACAGAATTACAAATAGTTCAGTTGTCTACTTTGTTGTATTGATTGATTCGAATGCTTGTTTGTTACTTGTTAGGATATACCTGATCTGGCCAATATGTCAGCAGTGCCTGTTGTACTATCGTAAAGAAATGCATGCCTAGCTCATTTGACTCCTTAACTTTTCCTATGAACTTCATCACAAGAATGTCTTCGTAGTTTATATCAGGCCACATTGTTAAGTGTTTTCTCAGATTATTTCAACTGCTTAGATGCCTTGGCAACTTAAATATAGCAGTGGTACACTCCCTTTCAACTAGGGATGTCAACTGGGTTCCGTTTAATACCGATTAAAGTCCACTAGTGTATGATAGTTCAAAAGAGTTTTTGTTTTTTGAGGAAACTGAACTAGGGAGCTAGCAAAAACTAACTAGATGGGACTAGCGGATGTCGTTTATTTGCCACTTACATCCCTAGTTTCATCTTACCATTTTAATTTCTTTTCGGGTGATGTTGCTTTGAACCATTTAAATATAGCCTGCCATGCTCGACAATAATTCATATGTCGTTTACCATGTAAGCTTACTGACTAGATCATGCGATAACTATCTCTTACTTATCTCCAGCGGAAACCTTTCAGGATGACGTTCACACTAGGACACAATGTACAACCCCAGAATCTATTTGTGGAAGTAGTGCGCCATCCATGTTACCAGATGGTAGCAGTTTAGAGGCAACACCGCCAGAGATTAGTCTGAGCACATATATTATAGTTCTTGTGGCTCTACTAGAGGTAGAACGAGATGGTGTGGCTGCCATGAATGAGGTAATCTTGATCTTGAGCCTGGAAATTATGCAATTAGCTGCACACATTATGCAAGCAACCCAAGAATTGGAGGAAGTAAGAATGTTGCATTTAAAGACGAAGGAGGTCATGCTGCTTCTGCTTTCTGAAGCCTAGTGTAATCCCAGTTTTTCTTTAGATACCACTTGAAATTTTCATTAGATTATTATACTTGCATGTTGTGTCATGTCTCTGAATGGATAATGTTGTAAGACCCCCTATGTTGTCCATGTGTTGTAACGATCTGAATTTTTTAGACAAGGTAATCCTCGGTATACTTGTATGATTGACATAAGGTGAACTGTTTTTCGTCTGAGCATATTGTATTGGATGAAATAACTGTTTGACTCAAAGTGTATCCAACCTACTTCGAAGATTACGACATTTCAAAATCATAATCATATATAAAGGGGGAATAAATCTTTGTCATGGTTTTGAAGAAATAAATAACAAAACGTAGAATGATGAATGGATATTCTTAATCGAATACAAATTGGATTTGAATTTAGTTGCCAGGGCCCAGGGTAAACGTGAATGCTAATTCTCCCAAAATTTGAATGAAGCAGCAAAGCACCCACTATAATTTGTCGGCTGCCCGAAGCGAGTGTTTGTGAGATGGAAATTACTATCTAACCCTGACACTTCACATCGTAATCGACCCTGTTGTCGATAGGGGTAGACTAGTAACTACAATTCACGTGACACGACCGCCTCTGAGCCCATTCAGACACGGTGGGTCCCAAACATGGGCGGGAAAACACATTTGATTCAAGCTTATCTGAAAGACATGTGTCTCTCCCTCCATTTCCCCATTCATACACAGTGGGTGGCAAAACAAACTCTCCTCATCAGGAATCGATGTAGGCAAATATTTTAAATAGGGGCAGATGTGTAACTTCCCTTAGACGTGACACAACCGCCCTACCTGTCAGCCCTGTTCATACACCGTGGACGCCAACCCTGGGCGGCAAAACATCCTCTCCTCGCCCTAAATCGCTATCGGAAAATATTGGGAAGATGCAAGATTACCGTCCTTTCCCCAACCGATGTGATGTTCGAAATTTTAAACGGGGGATAAGTTCATAACTTTCCCATATTTCAGACAAGCACATCACAAAGTTTGAGACCCCCCTCCATTTCCTCGTTCATACACCGTCGGCGCCACAACAACCTCCCCACTGCAACCAGCCTCCTCCGTCCGCCACCCCATCGTACACCTTGCCGGAGCCGCTACCCCTACCCCATCATCCACTACAAGAGATGGATGTCTCTCATCCACAGCGCTGGACCAGGATCCTTTCATCGCTTCCACTCACTTCATCGGCGCCATCTTCCACCTTGATGTTGTCGCTCCTACGACCGCCTCGTCCATGGCAACAAGACATCCCCTGACCCGGCCGTCTACCGTCTAAAGTCTTATTTCGCGCCGCCGACAGCCATCGCACCCACAACACCCTCAATGTATTAGCAGGGGCCTACATGGCGTCGCAAGAGGTAGTACTCTTTCATATCTGCTTATGTTATTGATCTCACCAGGAAAATAGATCTAACTTGTTTACTGTACTTTTCTTGTTCGTACCAAATTGTAGTGGCTAGTTGAAAGCAAACATTGGTTGTGAAGTAGCCTTTGCCCGGTTTGCACCTTCAGATCCGCCATGACATAGTCAATATACTCGTAAAGCTCATGGTTTACCCCTTTATATTCATTACCATCATCGTAGGTGCTTCATGTCGTGCTAGCACTGCTCCTCAAGACCTCAACCCATCAAGCGAAACAACATGCCACTCATAATTCCAAAGCTTAGTTGTTGAAATATGAATCTGATATGATGCTCATATTACTAAAACAGAGAGAGTTTAATTGGCACCTAATGTTCCTATATTCATTTTGAAAAGCATGTGCGCCAAACACTAGCAGAGCTACAGTTAAATTACTGGCGGCTCAGATGGCTTAGGCTACAGGGGATCCCAAATTTTGGTACAAATTTACCTTCGCTCCTTTGTATATTGGACTAGGGCTGCGCGGGCCATGGCATTGTTTTGTTCTTATGTAGCTCCGCCACTGGCGCCACATATAGAGAGACAACAGGGATTTGCATTTCTCTGTGAGCTCTGGTTCATCATGGGTGGGCAACACACATTGTATTATCTAACTAGAAAGGTGCCCGTGCGTTGCACGGAACATCAAGATGCATATATATGAGTAGTTTATCAAGATGCATATATATGAATGAGGGAAGGCCTTATCTGCAAATATGGAGAGGAGTGCGGGTAAATTGTCATAGTTTCCTTCCTATCCGTTAGATATAGATCGGACGGCCTATATTGCAGGATGGCAGGCACACCATCATCACCAACTCTGCTTTTTATAAGAGTAGAGAGTAGAGATAGATGCTACGTCTTGAGCTTGCGTTGGTTTTCCTTGAAGAGGAAAGGGTGATGCAACAATAGTAGCATAAGTATTTCCCTCAGTTTTTGAGAACCAAGGTATCAATCCAGTAGGAGGCTCCTCAAAAGTCCCACGCACCTACGCAAACAAACAAGAACTCGCAACCAACACAATAAAGGGGTTGTCAATCCCTTCACTGCCACTTGCGAAAGTGAGATCTGATAGAGATAATATGATAAGATAATTTTTTGGTATTTTATAATATAGATAGGAAAAGTAAAGATGCAAGTAAAAGTAGATTGAAAGCTTATATGATAAAAGATAGACCCGGGGGCCATAGGTTTCACTAGTGGCTTCTCTCAAGATAGCATAAGTATTACGGTGGGTGAACAAATTACTGTCGAGCAATTGATAGAAAAGCGAATAATTATGAGATTATCTAGGCATGATCATGTATATAGGCATCACGCCCGTGACAAGTAGACCGACTCCTGCCTGCATCTACTACTATTACTCCACACATAGACCGCTATCCAGCATGCATCTAGAGTATTAAGTTCATAAAGAACAGAGTAACGCATTAAGAAAGATGACATGACGTAGAGGGACAAACTCATGCAATATGATATAAACCCCATCTTTTTATCCTTGATGGCAACAATACAATACGTGCCTTGCTGCCCCTACTGTCACTGGGAAAGGACACCGCAAGATTGAACCCAAAGCTAAACACTTCTCCCATTGCAAGAAAGATCAATCTAGTAGGCCAAACCAAACTGATAATTCGAAGAGACTTGCAAACATAACTCAATCACACATAAAAGAATTCAGAGGAGATTCAAATATTTCTCATAGATAAACTTGATCATAAACCCACAATTCATCGGATCTCGACAAACACACCGCAAAAAGAGTTACATCGAATAGATCTCCAAGAAGATCGAGGAGAACATGGTATTGAGATCCAAAAAGAGAGAAGAAGCCATCTAGCTAATAACTATGGACCCGAAGGTCTATGGTAAACTACTCAGAACTCATCGAAGGGGCTATGTGTTGATGTAGAAGCCCTCCATGGTTGATTCCCCCTCCGGTGGAGCGTCGGCGAAGGCTCCAGCATGGGATCTCGCGGATACAGAAGGTTACGGCGGTGGAATTAGGTTTTCATGGTCGCCTCTGATGTTCTCGGGGTACATGGGTATATATAGGAGGAAGAAGTAGGTCGGTGGACGCCCAAGGGGCCCACGAGATAGGGGGCGCGCCCAGTAGGGGGGCGCCCTCCACCCTTGTGGCCGCATTGATTGCTTCTTGACTTGCACTCCAAGTCCTCTGGATCACGTTTGTTCGAAAAATCACGCTCTCGAAGGTTTCATTCCGTTTGGACTCCGTTTGATATTCCTTTTCTTCGAAACACTGAAATAGGCAAAAAAAAACAGCAATACGGGTTGGGCCTCCGGTTAGTAGGTTAGTCCCAAAAATGATATAAAAGTATAAAGTAAAGCCCATAAACATCCAAAACGGGTAATATAATAGCATGGAACAATCAAAAATTATAGATACGTTGGAGATGTATCAATAGAGAGATAGAGATAAGAGTATAAGAGTAGAGAAAAAAGTAGAGAAATCTGCTTGGTCTTTATTATCATGTTCCTCGTTTGTTCTTCTTAATAAGTATATTCTTTCCCCCGTTCCTAAACTTCCTTGGGTGCGTGCGTGTGTTGTGGTGGTGTGCGTTTGTACCGGCTGTTGTTCATTGTTGCTTTATTTATAAAGCGGGGCGAAAGTCTTTTTCGGTAAAATATAAGTCTTTTTAGATATTCCAATAAGAACTACATACCGATGTATATGGACATATTTTAGAGTATACATTCACTCACTCTCCTCCGTATGTAGTCCGCATTTGAATCTCTAAGAGATTTATATTTAAGAACGGAGGGAGTAGTACAGTATGTTCCTTGTCGGGAAGTGGAGCAGGGACATTTGTAGTCGATAGGTCTATTGGGTAGCTTCAGATGGATGCTTTCAACGATTCTAGATGGTCTGCCATAATATCCGGGAAATGTTGGGAGCTATGTTGTCTTTGATAGTCTAGACTGATAGTAACAGTATTGTGCCTTCAGTTGAATATAGCTGCCCCTTTTGGGGCCGAAGCCTTTCCGAACCCTTTCTTGTCGTACCGGCAATACAAGCCCATATGGTCCAGCTAGTTCCACTTTCCTAATTTTACTCTTGATGCTTAGGGTTTTCCCCTTTTATCTACTCTACTATGATCTGCGTAGGTGTTTTCTGTCATACTAGCAGTACTCCACCCTTCAAGCTAAACAAAACAGCACTCATAATTCCAAAGCTTAGTTGTTCAAGTATGATTGTGATATGATACTGATATTAGTTAACAGACACATTTAATTGGTTGGCTAAAGGTCCCACTTGAGTTTCCAGATGCATGTTGTGACATATAGAGAGATAGCAGAATTGCATTTCTTTGTCACTTGTGGACTGTACTTTCTTGTCCATACCATATCTTAGTTGTTATTTCAAAGCAAACATTGGTTGCTAAATATCCTTTGCACGGTTTGAAGCTTCAGATCTGCCATCCCACTGCCACGGTCAACACTATACTCATCATGCTTACGGTTTCCCCATTTTATGATGACCATGACCAGCCTACATGGTTTGTGTCGTAATAGCACTGCTCCACCCATCAAGCTAAACAAGCTTAGTTGTACAAATTTGAATTTGATGTTATGTTGATATTAGTAAAACAGAGACACATTTAATTGGTCAGCTAAATGCTCCTACTTCAGTTTCGAAATGCATGTGAGCCACATATGGAGAGACCAGAAGGAATAGTATTTCTCTATGTGCTTTGGTTCATCATGGGTGGGCAACAGACATTGTATAGAAAGACTTGTAATATCATTAATTTGCTTGCTCTTCTGCTCTTCTTTAACATGATCATCTTCTCTTCTTTAATAAGTATGTTCCTTGTTGGGAAGAGTAGCAGAGACAATTGCGGTCGACTGGTCAAGTCAATTTGTTCTCCCTTAATATATTTTGAATCTGTCATGTCAGGTCAACTTGTTCTTCTTTACTATATGTTAAAGCTATCATGTGGCGAAGTATCATCACTTCTGGCATATTTTCAGTAGTAGGCCACATTATATTAATGCACACACCAAATTACAACATGCATGGCATCTCTCAGAAGAATTGCAGAGATAGCACAAAGGGGTTTACAGGGAGGCAGTATTGGATTAGAATCACTTTTGCATTATAAAGATAATCTCACTTGTTTTTATGTTTTCATGCATGTCAGGTATTGAACATGATCAAAATGAATATAAGAATGGGCACATGAGAAGAATATTGCGGAACAATCCACTGGCTAACAAACTTGGCATGGTGGAGGATGGCCTATCTTATTCATCCATCAAGGTTCTTGCTCTAACTTGGCAAGGTTGTATTGGTCGCACATATTTTGCATATGACCTCTTGCATTACTTCTACTTTGTTACACCACCATCTGCTTAGTTTAAGCATCATATATGAGTATATGCCATACCTATCCATTTTTTGTACCTATTCCATGTGTCATCATACTATGTTTTTCCAGTCAAATGTTGTTCTTTCGTAATAGATATCCAAAAGGAAGAGGATGAGTGCAGATCCTCAAGGAGTGCAAACTAGGTATTTGGAAAAGGTAGTGATACCTGTTAAATTAGATAGTTTAACAGCCACAGAAAACACAGTCCCAACTGTACCACACTTTACCCCTACTCCACTAGCCAAACCCCTATTAGAACCGCAGAGAGCCCGGTGTCAGGTACTGTCTATGATATCAATTCAAAATTTGAACTCCTAAAAAATTTCTGCATGTGCCTTACCTTCTCTCTTGTATGAAAACTAATTTCAGACGAATCTCCTTGCTCAAAGGATCATAGGATCTCACAACAATATTGGGCACTGCATTGCTCTTGTCAGTACCTCTTGCCTTTTGTCAGCATACTTACATTCATTGTTTGTTAATTATGTAGCATCACTATAAATGTTCGCTTCTTTATCCTTCCTTTGCTCGAAACTATAAGATCTATATTTAATCTTAGATAAATGTAGAATTGACACAATGGTTATGAAGTTTTGGATTGCTCATGTAAGTACCTGTTTTCATGTACTCCCTCTGTATCGAATTAATTGTTGATCAATTGGATATACTTAGAACTTAATAGTGCTAGATACATCCATTTGAGCGACAAGTAATAACGGACAGTAGTGGTATTACTATACTTGCATTGTGAGATAGTTGATTGTCTAGCATTACTCATCATCTTATCTGCCCCGCCCTCCAGTTTCTCCAAATTACCAGATCCACATTTACTCTTACCAAAATGTTGAATAAAGCCAATTGCACTGCACATGTTGATGTCTGCATTCCTCTTGTCAATACCTTTTACCTTGTAATGATGTACTCAATTAATTACTATTTGATCATGTATCATCACACTGCACCGGAGCTTCATTATCCTCTATTTCTTCCTATATTATTTGATCTATATTTACTCTTTGCAAAATGTAGAATAATGGCAATGCTTATAAAGAAGTTTATTTGGGGAACTTATTGAATTATCCTTCCATCGACATGGAGAAGGGCTTTGTCCAGCCCGTGTTAACATGTAATGTAAGTTCATCCTTCTCAAGCCTTCAAACTTTGTTCTAGTATAGATTTGGATAGGCATCATTTCCTCCGCTGTTGTTTACTTTGGTGTTTACATCTGATTGGATGTTTGCAACAAGTACCAGTTTTAAATTGTAGTTGTAAAAACATGTTCCTTATGCAGAACAGATCCATTTATTTGCTTATATAATTGTGAAACTTGTTACGTGTCTCCTTGTTTCTCTTTTAGAGTCGTATCTCTTATGCCAGACAAAACTTTAAGGAAGATAGTGAGCCAAACCATCTTGAAGAGAGCGAGATGACCCCAAGGTCCTGTCTTGATGAAGACAATGAGTTGAAGCTACTCACCAGCAACTGTAGACAACCTCTGTGCAGTCGTTGCCTCAATCTGTTCGACTTCTTCAGTATCAACTTAAAGCGGAAAGGCTTGCTTCAACTCAGCTCCGACTTGATGTCAATGGTGCAATGAAGATCTCAGAGGACTGCCTTGCAGGCTTTGGTGCTATACAGCTAGGGATAGAGCATCTATCATTGACACAACTGAGGTCTCATCAGCTTGTTCGGCTGCTTGTGGTGCCCGTCATGCGAGGCCTAATGCCTTCTGAAGTGCTCTCAGCTTTGTATATTCTTTTGTCGACGCATTTATATGCACCGGTGGTGACCTTTGATGCCCAATGTATGTAATCCGCGGTCACATTGCGCTTTATTATCACCGGTGGCGAACTTTGATTTCCAGTGGATGTAATATGCCGTAATTTCTTTATTGTATAGTATAGGTTTATTCTTGGCCGATATGCTGTAATTTAGGCCGGAAGGTTCAATGGATCTCAATGTTGTCGGTCTTCAGGCCGGCCCGTGGGCCAAAACGTGGGCCTATAATCATCTTGGGCCATTAGCAGATCTCAATGTTGTCGGTTTTCTCCATTAATAGGCCGAGTAAAGTTCTGGCCAGCTGGGCCAAAGAATACCATGGGCTTTTAACAGGCTAAAAACTAGATTGGGCTAGCATTGAGGCAAAAAATTCTTAGGCCAATACAGGCCGAAACTGCCTAAGGCCCATGTTTGGCCCAAGTAGGACGAGCCGTTAATAGGCCAAAACATATCTCAGGCCCTATTTGGACCAATAAAATTATAGGCTTTAAGCAGGCCGGTATCAACACGGGCCGTAGGCCCAACAATGTCACGGGCCATTATCAGATTGGTTGTAAGTAGGACAGATTCATCGCAGGCTGTAATTAGGCCCAACTGTTACATGGGCCATTAACAAGCTGATAGGCTAGTTGGGCTGAAATTTATCCACGAAGACTACGGGCCGTTAAGAGACCTAAAGTTACTTCGGACAAGAAATAGCCCAATTTATGCATGGGCCATTAAATGGCCTAAAGTTAAACCAGGACGACAACGTCCTAGATGCACCACGGGCCACTAACAGGACGAAACTATTATCGGGCCGAACTGGTAAACGGGCATTTAACATGCTGAAATACAAACCTGGCTTAGAATGGGCCCAAAAGAACAGTGGCATGTTAACGGGCCTGATCCGATATGGGTCGTAATTTGGCCCAAAACACGACAAGCTATGAACGGGCCTGATCTGATATGGGCCTCAATTTGACGCAAAACATGGCAGGCTGTTAATGAGCTAGCCACCAGTGTGTGAAAAATATGGTGGGCCTTTAGCTGGGCCGGCCTTTTTACCTTAGATGGGCCACTGTTGGGCTATGCCACGTGTCAACATATCATAGGCATCTTCCATCCATTGTAGGGATGACATCTGTCCCAATGATGAGCTGACATGTGCATTATCCGGTGAATGAGAATTTTACACATGGAAAAACCCCATTAGTCGGGGCTGTCAACGGGTTATCGGATCCCAACCAGAACCCGATAGCTTAACGATGACCCATTATGGTGGATGCCACGTGTCGGTCGCCCTTGACGAAAGCACTTCTATGACGCGTGATTTATCATCATGGAAGTGGACACTTCTGTGATGATAATTTTGGTAATGTTATGGAACACTTCTACGACAACACAGGTATGGCTACCTTGATTCTGTCATAAAATCATCATGGATGTACATGCATGACAGAAAACTTGACCTACTGTGACAAACACGTATTATAACAAAAGTGTATTTTTTTGTGGTGACCCTAGGAAAGAGGGTGTTGGTTTCGAGAGGAAAATGAATGCTCATGGTTCTTATTAGAAGCCCGAGCAGTATCCCCAAACCACATGGGTTGCCGCAAAGGGTCCTTCAGTAGATCCATCCACCTTATCTGGTTTCACTTGTGATAACCCCATTATCATTGATGAGTCCCTTGACTCCAATTATAAGTTGTATAAGAAACAGAATGGTGAAGTGTTTGCCAGGTTTATCAGTACTAACTGCAGGAACGAGCTACCTGTGAAGAAGATCTGGGTGCCCAAAAGTTGTCTTGAGAAGCTTCCCATGAATGTCGTCATGACACCACCAAGGAAGAAGACAAACCCCCGATCAAAGGCTTCATATGGCCCAAAGGATTCATATAGATAGAGAACCTCACAAGGTCACCCTAACGCCAATGTTTTGCAGGGAAACCATCATCAGACTCATGAATATAAGCGTGTTTCTTCAAACCGCTATGTTCACAAAACAAAGAACTTTTCTGCATATTCTTATGAGTATTATTCACCTCCTGCAAAACTATTTGCTAGGGCTCCAAAGCCAAAGTTCTCCGATGTTGCACCTAGACTCATTGATTCTAAGTCATCCCTTCAAATGTGGGTGGTTAAGAAGAATTAACTTCTCTTGTAGGGTCGTGCCACCAGCCAAAAATCATCGACTTCTGAAGACAATGCTGGGGACCTAAAATTTCTTGTGGGATGCAAGATAAAATGCCAAAATGGTCTTACCATTTATTTTGTCCCTAGATTTCTTTATAAACACCCTTTCTTACCATCTAAGAGTCTTAACTTTGATAATATGCTTGTACGTCAAATGTGTGTGCTTCACAATACTCTTGGTGAAGCCTATCCAACTAATTGCACTATAGGATACGTCTCCGAAAGCAACTGAATGGATCATGGATAGTGGATGCACTAACCACATGACTGGTGATCGAAGTCTTCTCATGGACTCAACTCTCTGACCGTCTACTAAAAGCCACATCACATTCGCTGACACTTGTAAAAGCAAGGTATTGGGTCTAGGTAGAGTTGCTATCTCAAAGGATCAACACATGGATAAAGTGATGGTTGTTGAATCCCTTGGATACAACATAATGTCCGTCTCAATGCTTTTGTGATCTTGACATGATTGTGATATTTGGAAAATATTGATGCCTTGTGCTTATGGCTTCTAGCAAATCTCTAGGCTTTGAAGGTTATCGAAGAGGTGATCTGTATATGGTAGATTTCTCCATAGGACCACAGCTTACCGTATGTCTTCTAGCAAAAGCTTCAGAGTGTTGGCTTTGGCATCAAAGGCTAGGATATGCGGGCATGTGGAACTTACACACTCTCATAGATAAGAAGCATATCATTGGCATAGAGGGCATCAAGTTCAAGAAGGATCATCCATGTGGTGCTTGTGAAGCTGGGAAGACGACTGGGGCAAAACATCCCTCGAAGACAATCATTACGACTTCACGTCCCTTCGAGCTATTACACATGGACTTATTGGGCCCGACTCACTACTCTACGCTTACTACCACTTCACATCTTTATGGCTTCGTGATTGTTGATGATTACTCTAGATATACTTGGGTGCATATAATTCTCTACAAGACTGAAGTGCAGGATGTCTTCAGACGATTCGCCAATCATGCCATCATCAATTATGGGATTAAGATCAAGCATATCAGAAGTGACAATGGCATGGAATTCAAGAACACTGGCCTTGACACTTATCTTGATACACTTGGCATCACACATGAGATATCTGCTCCATAAACTCCTCAGTAGAATGGCTTCGTGGACCGCAACAATGGGACCCTTACTGAGATGGCTCGTATGATGCTCGATGAATACAAGACTCCAAGAAAGTTTTAGCCTGAAGCCATTGATACTGCATGTCGTATCATCAACAGAGTTTATCTTCGCAAATTCTTCAAGAAGACATCCTATGAACTACTCACTGGTAAGAAGCCAAATGTAAGTTATTTCAAAGTCTTTGGTGCTAGGTGCTAGATCAAGGATCCCCATCACACTTCCAAATTTGCACCGAAGGCACACGAAGGTTTTATGCTTCGTTATGGAAAGGATTCGCACACCTATAGAGTCTTCACCCTCTTTCACTATCAAGTGGTTGAGACTGTAGATGTGCGGTTGATGTCTACTAAACAACCTTCTTCTTGTAGACGTTGTTGGGCCTGCAAGTGCAATGGTTTGTAGCACAGTAGCAAATTTCCCTCAAGTGGATGACCTAAGGTTTATTAATCCGTGGGAGGCGTAGGATCAAGATGGTCTCTCTCAAGCAACCCTACAACCAAATAAAAAAGAGTCTCTTGTGTCCCCAACACACCCAATACAATGGTAAATTGTATAGGTGCACTAGTTCGGCGAAGAGATGGTGATACAAGTGCAATATGGATGGTAGATATAGGTTTTTGTAATCTAAAATTATAAAAAACAGCAAGGTAACTAATGATAAAAGTGAGCGTAAACGGTATTACAATGCTAGGAAACAAGGCATCGGGTTCATACTTTCACTAGTGCAAGTTCTCTCAACAATAATAACATAGATAGATCATATAACAATCCCTCAACATGCAACAAAGAGTCACTCCAAAGCCACTAATAGCGGAGAACAAACGAAGAGATTATGGTAGGGTACGAAACCACCTCAAAGTTATTCTTTCAGATCAATCTATTCAAGAGTTCGTACTAGAATAACACCTTAAGACACAAATCAACCAAAACCCTAATTTCACCTAGATACTCCATTGTCACATCAAGTATCCGTGGGCATGATTATGCGATATGCATCACACAATCTCAGATTAATCTATCCAACCAACACAAAGTACTTCAAAGAGTGCCCCAAAGTTTCTACCACAAAGTCAAGAGGAGAACGTGTGCCAACCCCTATGCATAGGTTCATGGGCGGAACCCGCAAGTTGATCACCAAAACATACATCAAGTGGCACGTGATATCCCATTGTCACCACAGATAAACATGGCAAGACATACATCAAGTGTTCTCAAATCCTTAAAGACTCAATCCGATAAGATAACTTCAAGAGGAAAACTCAATTCATCACAAGAGAGTAGAGGGGGAGAAACATCATAAGATCCAACTATAATAGCAAATCTCGCGATACATCAAGATTGTGCCATAGAGAGAACACGAGAGAGAGAAAGAGAGAGAGAGATCAAACACATAGCTACTGGTACATACCCTCAGCCCCGAGGGTGAACTACTCCCTCCTCGTCATGGAGAGCGCCGGGATGATGAAGATGGCCACCGGTGAGGGATCCCCCCTCTGGCAGGGTGCCGGAATGGGCTCCCGAGAGGTTTTTGGTGTCTACAGAGGCTTGCGGTGGCGGAACTCCCAATCTATCTTTGTATTCGATGGTTTTATGGTATAAGGGAATATATAGGCGAAAGAATTCGGTCAGGGGAGCCTCGAGGGGCCCACGGGACAGGGGGGGCGCGCCCAGGGGGGTGGGCGCGCCCTCTATCTCCTGGATTCCTCGAAGCTTCCCTGGCTTGTACTCCAAGTCTCCGAGATTGCTTCTGTTCCAAAAATAACTTTTTCGAAGGTTTCATTCTGTTTGGACTCAGTTTGATATTCCTTTTCTTTGAAACACTAAAATAGGCAAGAAAACAGCAATATGGGCTGGGGCCCCGGTTAGTAGGTTAGTCCCAAAAATGATATAAAAGTGTACCCATAAACATCCAAAACAGGTAATATAATAGCATGGAACAATCAAAAATTATAGATACGTTGGAGACATATCAAGCATCCCCGAGCTTAATTCCTGCTCGTCCTCGAGTAGGTAAATGATAAAAACAGAATTTTTGATGTGGAATGCTACTTAGCATAATTCTCAATGTATTTTTCTTTATTGTGGCATGAATGTTCAGATCCAAATGATTCAAAATAAAAGTTCATATTAACATAAGAAATAGTAACACTTCAAGCATACTAATAAAAGCAATCATGTCTTCTCAAAATAACATGGCTAAAGAAAGTTCATCCCTACAAAATCATATAGTTAGGCTATGCTTCATTTTCGTCACACAAATATGTTCCCAAATTCTACACCCCCGATGACAAGCCAAGCAATTGTTTCGTACTTAAATAATCTCAAACTTTTTCAACTTTCTCGCAATACATGAGCGTGAGCCATGATATAGCACTATGGGTGGAATAGAATATGATGATGGGGATTGTGTGGAGAAGACAAAAAAGGAGAAAGTCTCACATTGATGAGGATAATCAACGGGCTATGGATATGCCCATCAATTGATGTCAACATGAGGAGTAGGGATTGCCATGCAACAGATGCACTAGAGCTATAAATGAATGAAAGCTCAACAAAAGAAAACTAGTGGGTGTGCATCCAACTTGCTTGCTCACGAA
The DNA here is from genome assembly GCF_002162155.2 of Triticum dicoccoides. Lineage (NCBI taxonomy): Eukaryota > Viridiplantae > Streptophyta > Magnoliopsida > Poales > Poaceae > Triticum > Triticum dicoccoides. The sequence continues at coordinate 500,833,589 of NC_041385.1, read as the reverse complement.
GTCCTAGGGCATTTGAGGAAGCCCATCGTAGGAATATACAAGCCAAGTTCTATAATGAAAAATTCCCACTAGTATATGAAAGTGACAACATATGAGACTCTCTATATGAAGAACATGGTGCTACTTTGAAGCACAAGTGTGGAAAAAGAGATAGTAACATTGCCCCTTTTTATTTATTTTCTTTTTTTCTTTCTTCTTTTTTTCTTTTTTTCTTTGGCGTTTCTTTTTTTTGTTGGCCTTTCTTTTGGGGGGGGGACAATGCTCTAATAATGATGATCATCACACTTTTATTGATTTACAACACATGAATTACAACTCGAAACTAGAACAAGATAAGACTCTATATGAATGCCTCCGGCGGTGTACCGGGATGGTGCAATCAAGAGTGACATGTATGAAAAATTATGCATGGTGGCTTTGCCACAAATAGATTTCAACTACATGATCATGCAATGGCAATATGACAAAAGTAATGCGTGTCATGATGATAAACGGAATGGTGGAAAGTTGCATGGCAATATATCTCGGAATGGCTATGGAAATGCCATAATAGGTAGGTATGGTGGCTGTTTTGAGGAAGATATATGGAGGTTTATGTGTGATAGAGCATATCATATCACGGGGTTTGGATGCACCGGCGAAGTTTGCACCAACTCTCAAGGTGAGAAAGGGCAATGCACGGTACCGAAGAGGCTAGCAATGATGGAAAGGTAAAAGTGTGTATAATCCAGGGACTCAACATTAGTCAAAAGAACTCATATACTTATTGCAAAAATTTAGAAGTAATCAAAAACCAAGCACTACACGCATGCTCCTAGAGGGATAGATTGGTAGGAAAAGACCATCGCTCGTCCCCGACCGCCACTCATAAGGATGCACAATCCAAGGACACTACATGTTTCAAATTTGTTACACAACTTTAACCATACGTGCATGCTACGGGACTTGCTAACTTCAACACAAGCATTTATTTAAATTCATAATCACCCAACTAGCATGACTTTAATATCACTACCTCCATATCTCAAAATAATTATCAAGTATCAAATTGATGATAGCATCCAATTCACTTCCTATGATAGTTTTTATTATACCCCACTTGGATGCCTACCAATATAGGACCAATTTTATAACTATAGCAAATACCATGCTGTTCTAAGACACTCTCAAAATGATATAAGTGAATCATGAGAGACTAACAATTTCTTCAAAATTAATCCACCGCCGCGCTCTAAAAGATATAAGTGAAGCACTAGAGCAAACGACAAACTACTCCGAAAGATATAAGTGAAGATCAATGAGTAGTAAAATAATTGTGCAACTATGTGAAGACTCTCTAACATTTAAGAAAATTTCAGATCTTGGTATTTTATTCAAACAGCAAGCAAAACAAAATAAAATGACGCTCCAAGCAAAACACATATCATGTGGTGAATAAAAATATAGCTCCAAGTAAAGTTACCGATGAACGAAGACGAAAGAGGGGATGCCATACGGGGCATCCCCAACCTTAGGCTCTTGTTTGTACTTGAATATTACCTTGGGGTGCCTTGGGCATCCCCAGGCTTAGGCTCTTGCCACTCCTTATTCCATAGTCCATTGAATCTTTACCCAAAACTTGAAAACTTCACAACACAAAACTCAACAGAAACTCGTAAGCTCCGTTAGTATAAGAAACTAAAACCACCACTTAGGTACTGTTGTGAACTCATTCTAATTGGTGTAATATCTATTGTAATTCAACTTATCTATGGTTCATACCCTCCTATACTACCCATAGATTCATCAAAATAAGCAAACAACACATAGAAAACAGAATCTGTCAAAAATAGAACAGTCTGTAGTAATCTGTATCAAACGTATACTTATGGAACTCCAACAATCCTACCAAATTAGGAAGTCCTAAGAAATTTGTGTACCAATCTAGAGCAAAAAGAATCAGATCATAAGCACGTTTCTGGGAATTAACAAAACTAATTTATTGGGTGCAAAAGTTTCTGATTTTCAACAGGATCAACACAACTATCACCGTAAGCTATCCTAAAGGTCTTACTTGGCACTTTATTGAAACAAAAGCTATAAAACATGATTACTACAGTATCATAATCATGTGAACACACAAAAACAGTAAGGGTAAAAATTGGGTTGTCTCCCAACAAGCGCTTTTCTTTAATGCCTTTCTAGCTAGGCATGATGATGACAATGATGCTCACATAAAAGATAAGAATTGAAACATAACGGGAGCATCATGAAGCATATGACTAGCACATTTAAGCCTAACCCACTTCCTATGCATAGGGATTTTGTGAGCAAACAACTTATGTGAACAATAATCAACTAGCATAGGAAGGCAAAACAAGCATAGCTTCAAGGTTTTCAACAAATAGAGAGGAAACTTAATATTATTGCAATTCCTACAAGCATATGTTCCTCCCTCATAATAATTTTCAGTAGCATCATGAATGAATTCAACAATATAACCATCACATAAAGCATTCTTTTCATGATCTACAAGCATAGAAATTTTACTACTCTCCACATAAGCAAAATTCTTCTCATGAATAGTAGTGGGAGCAAACTCAACAAAATAATTATCATGTGAGGAATAATCCAATTGAAAACTAAAATCATGATGACAAGTTTCATGGTTATCATTATTCTTAATAGCATACAAGTCATCACAATAATCATCATAGATAGCAACTTTGTTCTTATAATCAATTGGAACCTCTTCCGAAATAGTGGATTCATCACTAAATAAAGTTATGACATCTCCAAATCCACTTTCATCAATATAATCATCATAAATAGGAGGTATGCTTTCATCATAATAAATATTCTCATCAAAACTTGGGGAACTAAACATATCATATTCATCAAACATAGCTTCCCCAAGCTTGTGGCTTTGCATATCATTAGCATCATGGATATTCAAGGAATTCATACTAACAACATTGAAATCATGCTCATCATACAAAGATCTAGTACCAAACATTTTAATGCATTCTTCTTCTAGCAATTGAGCACAATTTTCCTTTTCATCATACTCACAAAAGATATTAAAAAGATGAAGTGTATGAGACAAACTTAACTCCATTTTTTAGTTTTCTTTTATAAACTAAACTAGTGATAAACAAGAAACAAAAAGATTCGATTGCAAGATCTAAAGATATACCTTCAAGCACTCACCTCCCCGGCAACGGCACCAGAAAAGAGCTTAGTTGACGGGGTGTGAGTGCCGCTTACCTAGCCTCCTCGGCAACGGCGCCAGAAAAGAACTTGATGTCTACTACACAACCTTCTTCTTGTAGACGTTGTTGGCCCTGCAAGTGCACAGTTTGGTAGGACAGTAGCAAATTTCCCTCAAGTGGATGACCTAAGGTTTATCAATCTGTGGGAGGCGTAGGATGAAGATGGTCTCTCTCAAGCAACCCTGCAACCAAATAACAAAGAGTCTCTTGTGTCCCCAACACACCCAATACAATGGTAAATTGTATAGGTGCACTAGTTCAGCGAAGAGATGGTGATACACGTGCAATATGGATGGTAGATATAGGTTTTTGTAATCTGAAATTATAAAAACAGCAAGGTAACTAATGATAAAAGTGAGCGTAAACGGTATGACAATGCTAGGAAACAAGGTATGGGGTTCATACTTTCACTAGTGCAAGTTCTCTCAACAATAATAACATAGATAGATCGTATAAAAATCCCTCAACATGCAACAAAGAGTCACTCCAAAGCCACTAATAGCGGAGAACAAACAAAGAGATTATGGTAGGGTACGAAACCACCTCAAAGTTATTCTTTCGGATCAATCTATTCAAGAGTTCGTACTAGAATAACACCTTAAGACACAAATCAACCAAAACCCTAATGTCACCTAGATACTCCATTGTCACCTCAAGTATCCATGGGCATGATTATACGATATGCATCACACAATCTCAGATTCATCTATCCAACCAACACAAAGTACTTCAAAGAGTGCCCCAAAGTTTCTCCCGGAGAGTCAAGAGGAAAACATGTGCCAACCCCTATGCATAGGTTCATGGGCGGTACCCGCAAGTTGATCACCAAAATATACATCAAGTGGCACGTGATATCCCATTGTCACCACAGATAAACACGGCAAGACATACATCAAGTGTTCTCAAATCCTTAAAGACTCAATCCGATAAGATAACTTCAAGAGGAAAACTCAATTCATCACAAGAGAGTAGAGGGGGAGAAACATCATAAGATCCAACTATAATAGCAAAGCTCGTGATACATCAAGATCGTGCCATAGAGAGAACACGAGAGAGAGAGAGAGAGAGAGAGAGAGAGAGAGAGAGAGATCAAACACATAGCTACTGGTACATACCCTCAGCCCCGAGGGTGAACTACTCCCTCCTCGTCATGGAGAGCGCCGGGATGATGAAGATGGCCACCGGTGAGGGATCCCCCCTCCGGCAGGGTGCCGGAACGGGCTCCCGAGAGGTTTTTGCTGCCTACAGAGGCTTGCGGCGGCGGAACTCCCGATCTATCTTTGTATTCGATGGTTTTAGGGTATAAGGGAATATATAGGCGAAAGAAGTCGGTCAGGGGAGCCTCGAGAGGCCCACGGGACAGGGGGCGCGCCCAAGGGGGGTGGGCGCGCCCTCCTATCTTCTGGCTTCCTCGAAGCTTCCCTGGCTTGTACTCCAAGTTTCCGAGATTGCTTCTGTTCCAAAAACAACTTTTCCGAAGGTTTCATTCCGTTTGGACTCCGTTTGATATTCCTTTTCTTCGAAACACTGAAATAGGCAAGAAAACAACAATATGGGTTGGGCCTCCGGTTAGTAGGTTAGTCCCAAAAATGATATAAAAGTGTAAAGTAAAGCCCATAAACATCCAAAACAGGTAATATAATAGCATGGAACAATCAAAAATTATAGATACATTGGAGACGTATCACGGTTCGGTGAGACTAACAGCTCGCAAAGAGAGCACCTGCCAAATGTTCTAGATGATGTTACTCCTAGTGAATCTATCAAGCTAACGGGAACTGGAGAAATCATACCCACTGAGGAACAAGCTGAAGAAGAAATTGTCATTCTATCTCCTACTCAATGTGAAGACAATGCTGAAGGCAAAGATAATGAGCAGCAACAGCAAAGTCTTCTCCATGTTCATACTCGCGTGGCCAATGAATTCAGGTTGAGAAGATTCTTGATAGCATCAATGCACCTGGTCCGCTTACTTGATCAAGAGCAACACAACTAGCAAACTTCTGTGGGCACTTTGCATTTGTCTCCATATTTGAACCTAAGAAATTTGATGAAGCCTTCATGGAACCTGAATGGATTCAAGCTATGCAAGAAGAGCTTCAACAGTTTGAGTTGAACAACGTCCGGGAACTTGTCAAGCGTCCTGATCTTCGCAAGCACAACATTATTGGCACCAAATGGATCTATCACAACAAGCAAGATGAACATGGTCAAGTTGTTAGAAACCAGTCTCGTCTCATCGCTCAGGGTTACACACAAGTAGAAGGAATTGAATTCGATGAAACCTTTTCTCTTGTGGCTAGGCTTGAAGCCATTCGCATATTGCTAGCCTATATTAATCATCACAACATCCTCCTATACCAAATGGATGTGAAGAGTGCCTTCCTCAATGACAAAATTGAAGAAGAAGTTTATGTTGCTCAACCACCTGGTTTTGAAGATCCAAAGCATCCTGATATGATCTACAAGCTCAACAGGGCACTGTATGGCCTCAAACAAGCACCTCGAGCTTGGTATGATACACTCAAGCACTTCCTGAAGAGCAAAGGCTTCAAACCTGGTTCACTGGATCCCACACTCTTCACGAAGACATATGATGGAGAACTGTTTGTGTGTCAGATCTATGTGCATGAAATTATCTTTGGATGCATTGATAAGAGATACAGTGATGAATTCAGTCATATGATGCAAGAGCAATATCAGATGTCTATGATGGGAGAGCTAAAATTCTTTCTTTGGTCTTCAAATCCATCAACAAAGCAATGGCATCTTCATATCTCAAGAAAAATATCTCAAAGATTACCTAACACTGGTACAGCAAGGTGCTATACAAACGGTTTTTAACCCCTTTCCGCAACATCATTTGGAACCATCGCTAAGTGAGTGTGGATGATAGGGGGGGTCCTTCCCACATGGCCCAAAAATTGTCGGGGATAGAGATCCTTGATGCATAAAGTTGTCCCCATATCACTGTTTCCGATATCTCGAATATCCCAAACACTTTTCATCCTTGCAACTCATTTGTGCTTGCATTGCCATCACAGTTGGAGTTTTGTGGTTTTACCTAAAACCAGGTAGATTCTAGGCACGGGAGTTCTCCAGGCACGTACCAAAACGGCTCTATGTTTACGATGCCTGGCACATCACAAACAGTTCATGATTATAAACCATGTACAGTAGATAGACAATCACATACATTTAGTTTTCCTGCACTGTACATGATAGTGTCTGACATCACACATGCTTTGCAAATGGCAACTGCGTGCATTGTTACACATGTTTCCTCTCCGTGAACCATGTCGAAGTATGATGTATATCGCACATGCTGTGCTTTATTGACCGTGTGCGCCGTAATGACCTGCACACCGTAATTTCGTCCTAATTTAATTGCTGCTATTTAAAAGTGTACCTAATTTAAACTTGAAAGTAGGTTGTAGCTTTATTCATACCCATCAGGTTCAAAAAACCAATGCATTTTTCGATTCATAGGTACATATGTTTAATAATTACATAAGCACAAAATAAAGAATGATGAACTAGGGTTCTATACTTGTACTATTACAGATGGTAAAGAAAGAGGCGCATACATTCTGGTTGCTGAAAAAGGTGAAGCGAAATGGACCTATTGTGCTCTCCTGGTTGTAGAAGGCACGCATGACTCTAGTACAACCCCTTGTGATGGTCGCCCACCAATCATGTAGTTTGAGAGGTAATCTTGAGTAAACTGCTTCAAGATCCACTAAAAAGGAAAAAAGATTCAAACATTTTCATCTAACACAACTCATTACAGGCAGTAAAAACAAGGCTACACGGTTCTTACTTACCATCCTGCAGTTCACTGTTGTCTTGCATAAAGTGTAAACAAATAGTTTGATTGACATCTTTTGACCCATTTTAATAGCAATCTTTATCAGTTTCCTCACTTGATGTTGGTTCATGAATATCTCATTGCCCCATACACAGAAAGGGTCGAAGTGTGGATCTTTGGCTAATATTAGAAGCTAAACAACAATTGCAAAATGATGTAGTACAACACTCCCTCCATCCCATTATATAAGATTTTATTACATGTATATCTAGACATCATCAGAACATTAAGGTAACACTCTTCCTTGTTTGTATGTAGCCTGGGATTGCATATTTAGTCATTTAGTACAATGCATGTTGCTATGTAGCCTCAGATATATTAAATATGGCCCTAGTTAACCTACTGATAAATGGGTTACGGATATATTCAATGAAATGTCCGATTTGACGATTAATCCCTTATCATCCCCGAGGCTATATGATACTAGCTACCGATATCCTGAACAGTGAGTACATATAAGCAATGCGATGAAACTAACCTTGATGGAAAATAGCATTGTTCTCGATATTGTCCTGTATGAGTATATATAAAGGCATGTTAAGCACAACAGGCTAAACATCAACCAAATATATCCATGGTAGACAACATAGAATACAAATGACAGCTTCAGTGTGCAGGCTTAAGCACGCTAGTTAAGCAAAACAAGAAGTGGAAAGGTGTGTTAACTGTATCAGGTATAACATTTAAAAACAAGCAAATAGTCATTCAAACTAGTATTGTGCAGGTCTAAAGTACACCAGTTATTGTTAAAAAATGAAAAGGCATGTTAACTGCAACATCCTTAACAGCAACCAAATATTGTAATTCATAGTGGTATTGTCGAAATTGTTATTAATGAAATTGAACTGCATGGCAAATAGTTGCACATATAGAGCATCACATTGTGAAGAACTGAGATAAACAAGGCATAAGGCCATATGTAGCCTATCCTTTAAAAGTTAAAGGACTAAAACCCTTAGTGGATATATATATATATACTCCAGCATTTTTGGCCGTTTCTAGTCGATCCCCTAAACTTAACGTTGTAAACTTTAATTTGATCAAGTTCAAAGAAAGTTCAACCGAAAGTAGCATGCATTCAAACACAAACATAGATAGTTTTGCATAACCGAACATAAAACATAAATTTAAGCTAAGCTAAACTAGTTTCAGTCAAAGAGAAGGTCGACCCAATCCTTCCTCGTCAGGTACGATGTGCCGCGAGCCGGGTCTAGGCCGGTGCCGTCGTCGGGGTCGTTGGGGAAGACACTCCTGCACTCATCGACGTCTATCTCCTTGTCCTCACCGCCCTCCTCGATGCCCTTCATGCCACTGTACTCACTGCCTTCGACCTCATCATCAGAGGACAGGGCAATAACCTTGCTGCCCTCCGTGCCGGCAAAGATCACCCATTCCACCTCCACGAGCTCCGGGTGCTGCCGGCGAAGCTCTTGCATGTAGGCCTCGTCGGTGGCCTCGGCCTCAAGGTGCTCCCATGCCTCACGGTCCTCCCACGCCATAGCCGAGCTCACCACCCCTTGCTCCGGCGGAACAAGGTCGACCAGACGTGCACCAAAGGGGAAATTGAGCCTAGCCGCCGCGCCGTGGTAGTGGACCTGCCAGTGGTCGTGCTCCATGGCCGTGAGCTCGGCCATGTGGAAGTTACCGAGCTACCAGTAGGCGTGGGTCTCCCGATCTGTAATCTCGGCGACCCACGTCCCCCACCACCACTATCGGACCCCGAGGTAGGACCTCGTCGGCTGTCGGGTCCGAGGAAGGACGGGGGAAGTCATCGAACCAGCGTAGGGGCACGGCGGCGGGAGGATCGAGGGACTGGCGATGGTAGATCGATAAAGAGCTTGCGAAGGATGACGAGGACACCTCGCGGGTCACCTCACCGGCATCGGGCGAAGAGGCCGCAATAAAGCTCTTTTTGTCCATTGGCTCCTCGAGCTCCCCGGCACACATGCAGAGGTTGAGGATGAAGGCAGCGGTGATGGCAGTGACCTACCAATGGTTTCGGGGGTGGTGTGTGTCTGTGTGAGCAGAGGTTTTGGGGAGTGTGTGGTGTGTGTGGAGGGGGGGCAAGGTGGTCTTTGAGGAAATACCGCGGCAACTGAAAATTTTACTAGGTAGGAGTAACAAGGCGGGGCTACTGAAAATTTGGATAGGGCGAGCAGATATTTTTGAGATTGCGAGGGATGTAGAGGCGGTAGTAAAATGTCAGGGCTACTTAAAATTTGAATCAAGGGACTGAAGCAGAGTGGGAGTAATAGACATCACACACTGTCCACACATACTAATCCTGTGATATCAAACATTAAAACCTTCCAGGCGGCAGATATTTTTGAGATTACGAGGCAGTAGATATTTTCGAGACAGGGAGGCAAGCCCCGTGGAGCCCAATCTACTGTGCTAATGTGAGGGACTGTAGGGCACGGGCGTGGCACACGGGTAGTCTGACCAAACCATGTCTGTTGCGAACCCAATCGCAGACGGTTTCTACATCAAACTCATGCGCTGTTTATAAATTTAGCAAAAAGAATAATGCCGGAGAGGGTCAGAACACGAACACGCTTGCATGTGGACCAAATATATGTATGAAAAGGGTGGTTTGATGTTCGAATACCCAATGCACAACTTTGATGTGGCACCTGTCGTGCAAAAGCACAGTATTGCTAGTCAGCCACCCCCTACGAACCCCTCTTTGTGTCGGCGGTAAGGGAATCCTACCTACGAATGCATGCCCCCAAATAGCTAGGTCTAGAATCTCGCCCTACCATAACACAAAACCTATAGGAGTCCATCATATATATATGTTCAAACTTCCCCTTTCGCTTCCCAACAAAGGTGGACTATGTGCCGACCCACAAATGTGTGCTTGTGGCACGAGATGGGTGAGACCACATGCGGGCGGCCCTACTATATGTATGAAAAGGGTGTGGTGTGTGATATTTAACTACCATTCATAACTTTTGATGTGGCACGTGTTCCTCGCAAATTAACCGGACTTCCCCGACCCCACGGAGGTTGCAGGTAGCGTGAAGTAGCCCCCCCCCCACACACACACACAAACACACGCACGCGCGTCGGGGGAGGGCATCTCCAAGACGTACTGTAACCCGAACCAAGCAGAATCCAACTTGGTCGTACAACCTCTCCCCGCTTGTTGTTGATCAAAGTGATGGACGTCTACACGGCCCCGAAAAATGGGCTAGCTTGTGGCTGATAACCTCACGAGGGAGTATTGTATGAAGATAAACCCACTCTATGCATGTGGCCCAAGTATGTATATGGAAGTGGTGTGTGTGGTGTTTGAATACCCAATGCGCAAATTTGATGTGGCACCATGCTTTGGAACCATAAAATCCTCACACCGAGCGAGGGTTCACGACGCGTAGCATGCGCTCAAACTTAATTAGGCTAGGAATGGGTCGACCTACTATACGGTAACTCAAAGCAAAGAAGAAGAATATATCCACCCCGGTAACCTTTCTTGTCGTTGGTCAAAAAGATCGACGTCCACGCGGGCCCATGAATATATATAGGCTTGCCGCCCATAACCAAACGAGTGAGAGTGTGTCCAAAGACAACCATAATTGCATGCGAGTGTCCCGAATATATTTATGGAGGTGTGTGATGCATGCATATGTGTTGAATACCCGACCCAATGCACAACATTGATGTGGTGCATGCATTGAAAATCGCAGAGGTCCCCACACAAGAGCAAGAGGTCGTTCATGACATGTCGTGTGGTCCCCTCCCCCCCCCCCCGCCCCTTCGATCCAGTGGGATGGATTCATGTGTACAGATGCGCTATTATATACATGTAATCTCCCATCATGATTTATATCAAGACAAAACAAAAAATGAATCCCCTCTTAAGTCAAATTAGTTAACCTCTCTCGTGCCGTCAGTGAAAGTGATGGACCAAGCTAGTCACCCCCCCCTTGATACGTACTACATGTACACCTAGTAACACAGCCCTAAAAGAATTAATCATCCTTGTTCGTCAAACGTGTACCTCTCTCTCACTGGGTCAAAGTGATGGATGACGAACTCGCGGGCCCAACACAGAACCGAAGCGTACGTCGCACGCGAGTGATCATCCTATATAGGACTACATACCACCGTCTGCATGTGGCCCAAAGAGTTGTTTGTGTGATGTTTGAATATGCAATGCACAACTTTGATGTGGCACCACGTATATAGGAAACCAAAAAGTCCCCACAGAGAGCGCGAGGTTCATGACGCGTGGTATGTGTTATATGTACACCCCCATTCGACGCATGGTATATATGTACTTCTACTGTATAGCACAAACCAAAAAAGAATCATTCCTTGATGATCAAATTAACCTCTATCTCATTGGGTCAAAGTGATGGAGGACAACCTCGCATGCCCACGGATGGAAGCACCACACACGAGTCAGTTCCTATATATAGGGCAACCACCGCCTGCATGGTATTGCATGATTTTTGAATACCAATATAATGTATGACTTCGATGTGGCACCTGCCTCGGGAACCAGAAAGTCCCCACATGGAGCGAGGTTATGACACGCATATATATAGAGTATTCATGTTGCCCCCTCTTTGACATGTACATACTCCTATACTGTGCATATATGTAACACAAGCAAAATAGAACCATCCTTGTTGGTCAAATTAACCTCTCTCTTGTTGTACGTTCAACTGGTCGACGATGACCCCATGGGCCCACAGAGAGAGGCACACGCGAATGACGTCATAGGACAAAACACCGCGTGCATGCACGTGCATGCACCTGTGTGTTATGTGAAGTTCCAATACCCAATGCACAACTTTGACACGACACATGCTTTGTAAACCAGAAATGCACTACACCATGTTGCGTGTAACCCCCTCACATCAAGCCGGTGGGAGTGTGTATGCACGTGCTCGAACTTTGATGTGGAATCCCACCATGATCCACACCACACACATGCCAAGATGAATACACCTTTTGGTCAAATGCCTCTCGTTGTCGCTGGAAACCGATAACCTTTGCGGGCTAACGAATGGGCACGTCGTTGATAACTGCACGAGGGAGAGTGTCCGAGAGGACCACCAATGCATGAATGTGGCGCGAACTATGTATGAAAGGGCTATGTAATGCTTTAAATAACCAATCCACGACTTTGATCTGGCATATATGACTCACAAAATGATCAATAATCCCACACGGAGGTTCACGACTCGTAGTGTACTGCCGGACCCCTCCCCCCACACCCCACACACACAGACACACACATCCCGCACCACCACAGCCACTCTGAGGCATGTCAAACTTTTTCTGCAGTGAACATGTGATGAAAGGCGGAGTGTCGTATTTCTATAAAAAAACAGACATCATTCGACCGTTTTTATACATTGATTGATTTCCTAGGGATTTAATGTGCAAAAATCAAATTTGAGCTACATGTGCACCAAAATGGGTTGCAAAATCATATGTGTCCCTGGGTGCATGTTCCCTGTGCAAGAGATTTCAAAATATTGAGAATATATATTTTTAAAATTTAGTAAATCCAAAACTTACCTGAAATTCATGAAACTTATCGTGATGTCATATATGGACACCAGTAGCCTATGATATTGCATTTTTTTCGTCAATGAGACCCATTTTGATATAATCTTCTTACAAATGAGAGATTATTAAAAACTCACAACCAATATCTTATACATATTATTTATTCGGAACGTGTGCGTTAGACCGTGCCATGCTTCAGTTAAGCAGTAAAGTGGCAGAATGAATCATCAATAAACCAAAAAATATACGTGCTGCCACACGCCCCGTGTGCCGTGCGAGCAAGCGTGAGTTGACGGGACGCATGCGAGTAGTCCGCCACACAGGCATACCGGGAGGCGTGCGTGCAGGTGTGCATATTGACGGGAGGCGTGCGAGTAGATGTGTGAAATGATGGTAGGAATGGCAGAGGTCCGCCACGCGGACTCACCGGGAGGCAAGGCAGCTTTTGACTGTAGCGTGCCTCGCTCCCACTAGTCCGTATTAATTGCGCGTCCGAGCCGCCGGCCATAATAGGCGGCCACACCCCCGGTCGATAGTGGTCACCAACAGCTGGACTCTAGATTGTATGAGGATGCCGCCGAAGAACACCATTGGAGGGAGTGGCGATGCCGAGGCTGGTGAAGCACCCGCGCAACGCGTAAATCTGGGCACAGAGGTTGTCGTCGCCGCCGACAAGGTCTCACGCAGGCAGCAGCACGATCTTGACTTCATCGGCGCCGTCCCCCAGCCACAGCCGGAGGTAAACAGCAACACCGGCAACGATTGTGACTCCGACAGAAAACTGGTTAGTGATCTATATACCCATTTGTGCGGCAAACATATCATGTGTTTTCTCTGGTTACTCCCCCCTTCCCCCTCTATAAATTTTCTAGAATACAAATCCTATGGTTATGTTCTCTCAGTCCATGAAATCAAAGTAATTAAGATCGTTAGATGCACATAGTGTATTGATTGTTTAAATGTTATCCGAATAGAGTTAGTGATTAATTGTTTGTTCTGTACAAATGTTTTTTGCTAATAATCAGACTAGGGTTAGCTTGCGTGCTAATAATTCGTGGCCAGATCTTGAGATATGATTTTGAATGTCCTACATATATGTTTGTGCCTTTTTTCTTCCAAATCTTGATAATTGATTTTGAATGTCCTACATGTATGTTTATGCCATTTTTTATTTTAGATTGGCATGTACACAGATGAGGCTCCGGCCAGCGCCGCCGCCATATGTAAATCTTGGACCCCGCTGCAAGCCAGAAGCGGCCACACCCCCTAGACCCGAGGAACCAGTAGAATCTCCGACGGACCGCATCAGCGATCTCCCGGACGACATCCTTGGGGAGGTCATCTCTCTTCTCCCCACCAAGGATGGCTGCCACACACAAGTCCTCGCATCTTGGTGGCACACTCTGTGGCACGCTGCGCCTCTTAATCTCGACCGTCGTCAGCTATATGTTGATGATGATTCTGAACTCCCCGGAGCCATCATCTCCTCCCACCAGGGCTCCGTCAAATGCATCTGCATACCACGTGCTACCTTCTAGACATACCCTGCATGGTGGCCGCCTGGCTGACATCCCGTCAATTCGATAAACTCCAGCAGCTTGAGTTCTACCATGACTACAACAATAGGTTACCACTAAGAGCTGCATCTGTGCCCTCACCACCGATGCCCAAATCATGGTTTTCCTCCTCAATCCACACCGCCACCTTGACCCGATGCCATCTAGCAGACAATCTGGTACAAATGCTTCAACTCCCACTGCTGAAAAAACGTGCGCTTGTGTTGGTTGATCTGTCGGTGGCCTCACTTCATAGCAGCATCCACTCCAGCTGCCCTGCACTGGAGCGTTTGGTGCTTGTTTTTGGACTAGGAATCCATATCCCTTATCTCAAAATAAAGTCACATCACCTGTAAGCATTGGAATTCCTTTTGAAGGATAGGAGCTCATCATCGAAGATGCCCCTTCACTTCAAAGGTTGCTCCTGATTGTTGTTATAAAACTTCGCAAATAATTGTGGTCTCTGCGCCTAAACTAGAGACCTTGGGTGTATTCCCTGATCCATTTGAAGGTGCCAAGTTGGTGGTTGGCTCCACACTTGTTCAGGTATTGTATGTTGTCCATGTACACTTTAGTAATCTGCATTTTTCATTTGTGCGCATAAGTTAAATATCATCTTGGAGTACACTTTCGGTGCTAATATTATGTTCTATGCTGAATGCAGAGCTTGTCCATAGATGGTGTATTAGGGGTGCTGGATTCTGTCACGACCTTATATATTTATATAGGGTGTCTTGATCTGAACACCACTATTGGCTTGCTGCGATGCTTTCCGTGTCTGGAGAAATTGTATATAAAGGTGATGATTTCACACACATTGAAAGCCCATATATAATGTACTAGATTTAATCGTTCAGTTGTCACTCCTTCAACATACTCTATTTTAGAAATTAACTATTTTCAATCTTCATGTCTATTTATGTACTAGTACTTCATGAAAAAAGTATAACCAATCGATGGCAGAGGAAGCACAAGGATTTTCTCAAATCTCATGACATTCCTTTGAAGCCAATAATGGTGGAAGGATATGCATCCAACCATCTAAACACTGGCTTTCTCACATTCTTCATGAGGAATGCGAGGGCACTATTGTCCCTAAGGATTAAATTTTTCAACAAGAAATTTCTCACGGAACTGTACGTTGAACAACATAAAAAAGAAGTTTCGGGTGGACCTAAGGGCTTCTGATCGTGCTCGGCTTATATTTACAACAACTTATCATCATCATGGACCAGTAGGTCTTTTGTACCGGGGTCTTGATTTTATGGATCAGACCGATCCATTTGATTGTGACTGCCAAAAACTTTGGTTGAGTTAGATGTTATTGCCTGTTCAATCCGGGTTATGTGTAAACCCGATGAACAATTAATCCTCGTGCTTTTGTACCTTTTGTAAGATGGAGTTAGACATTGTTGCCCTTTTCAACTAGGGTTTGACCCATATTTTCTTTCATACTGGGTTTTGATCTTTGTTCATTACAGAACCCATAAGTTCTTAGCGCCCGCCCACAACCACCAAACTTATTTTCAGCTAGCACACCAAATGGGATGTAATTCCTAATAGTAGAAGTTGCATGGTAGTGGCAGATTTGGAGTCTGACATTTGGGACCCACGAGGAAAAAGCCTATCCAGGGCGGTGCCGACTCGACAGTAAACATTGAGAAACCTGGTTTTAGGATTTATGTAAATCCAAAACTCGACTCAAAATCATGAAACATCGCATGGTGTTATGACATGGCACCAACATGTTGTGGTAAAAAAATAGTCCAATTTGGGACAAGTTTTGGTATAAACTTCTTACAAACCGGAGCTTCTCTCAAGAAGCCTCATGGTTCCGAGAGGGAACTTGTCACTTATATGTGTGCGAAACGACATGCGCTATTTCTTCCTGCCTTGATTTATTTTCAGAGGCAACATGCAACTATAGGAGTGTCGTCCTAAAAAATATGAAATTATTCAGCGTTCGTTTTTCTTTTTTATGCATTGTTTGAGTTTTCTAGGCATTTTTGAACATACTTTGGTGTTTGCAAAGGTCATGTGTCTACTAGCTACCTATTTAATTGGATGTTCAATTTGGTTATGGAATCAAGTCCTTATAAGTACATATATTGTTGTTTTGTATGCAATGACAATGCACACGGACCATACTAGGAAACCCGTCGATGATGAATTCATCAATCGCTGATAATCGTGTACCAGCAAACATTTGCCCACAACACACACGAGTTATTAGCAGAAATTGTCTATGTTATTATGGGTCTTCGCACATATTTCTGATTAGGAACCTGTCTGCCATATACGCACACACCTCGATCTGGCTGACCATTTCTGTTGTGTTGCCTAATCACAAATAGTTCATCTGAGTGAATTGTATGATGTATATTGCACACACCTTCATCTGGTTGTCCGTTTATGTTGTTCCGCCTCATCACAAACAGTTAATCCTACTGAACTATATGTCATATATCACACCCGCCTGCATCTGGCTGCCCATTTCTGTTCTTCTGCCTCATCGCAAACAGTTCATTGAACTAAACCGTATGCCCGGCATCACACACACAACTAAAATCTGAACCGTGTTTGATGGCTCCGCCATCACAAATGTTTTGCATCTTTTTTGACAGTTTTTTACATCATTGTTTGCGATTCCCACACAGTTTCGTCAAAGGGTCTCTGATCGTAGTGTCGCGTTAGCAGCATCCTGTAGTAGTGTAAAGAAGTTTGGAATGCAAGATTGCAAAGGCTACACGACGCCAATGCCAACCAAAGGCCAAGTGGGCCCCAACGACAATGGTAAAGAGTTCGATCAAAAGGTATACCGCTCCATGATTGGTTCTTTATTGTACTTATGTGCATCTAGGCCAGATGTAATACTTATCATTTGCATGTGTGCCCGATTCTAAGCGGCACCAAAAGAATCGCATCACCTTGCGGTGAAGCAAATTCTTTGATATTTGGTTCACATCCCAACGCTAGGATTATGGTATCCAAAGGGCTCAGAGTTTGAACTAGTCGGATTCTCATATGTTGATTAACAGGTGACAAGATTGATCGCAAGTCTACATCAGGCACTTGCCACTTTCTTGGATGATCTCTAGTCTGTTGGTCTTCAAAGAAGCAGAACTGTGTATCACTCTCCACTGCTGAATTTGAACACATTGCTGCTGGATCTTGTTGCACTCAGCTTGTCTGGATGAAGCAAACTCTCAGGGACTATGGCATCAACAAGAATAAGGTGCCCCTCTACTGTGACAATGAAAGCGCCATCAAGATTGCTCACAATCCAGTTCAGCACTCGAAGACAAAGCACATTCAGATCCGTCATCACTTTCTTAGAGACCATGTGTTGAAGAAATTGATATCATTCACGTCAACATTGAAGAGCTATTGGCAGATATCTTCACAAAGCCCTCGGATGAGAAAAGGTTTTGCAAGCTGAGGTGTGAGCTAAATATCTTAGAATCCTCGAATGTCCTATGAATGGACACACATCCTAACGCTTATGCATATTGATGACTTAGGAGCGCAACACACAAAGTAACGTATGTCTTCAATTCATGAAGACATACCCTCTGAGTGTGAATATATTAATGCAGAATTTGACTTCGGGGCGCCACGATAATTGTGCGCCATGTCTGGGTCTAATACTTCCTATACTTTGGGTAACACTGCCACCAATCTTTCTTGAAGATTTTCGTTTGGCATCATATTGCATTGTCTTCAAAGTTGGTTTATCGTCAACATGAGTTTATCTTCATGATTTATCTTCTCAATGTTTGATTTGGTCTTCATTGCCAATAAATGTATGTATGTATGTATGTATGTATGTATGTATGTATGTATGTATGTATGTATGTATGTATGTATGTATGTATGTATGTATGTATGTATATGTTTTGTCCTCTACTGCATTCACTTATATATATGTGTGTGTGTGTGTGTGTGTGTGTGTGTGTGTGTGTGTGTGTGTGTGTGTTCTGTCCACTACTGCATTAACCTATAGCTATGTCTTCAAGTTGCCATTTTCTGCCTAAGTGAATGTGATCGAACCCTAACCACTTATGTGCTTCTCTCTCTCCAACTCTCTCTATCTCTTCATATGCATTCTATTGACACATGTCGAATGTCTTCGCTGTGTCCTTGTCAGTCGAAGATTTGGAGACAAACATTTTAAAGCAATTTTAGTATCTTTATCATGTTTGCCTGAACCCGGAGAAGCCGCAATGACTAGTCGAGAAACCAGGTGGGCGTGGGGTCGTGGCATAATATTCAAGTTGTCACATGCTTGACATGTGTCCCTCAGATGTGAACCGCCAAGGGCAGCTGAATAAATTCACTCAACTGTCACCCCTCCTTATAAATTCACACCCCGGAGGTCATTACAACCTACTCCCCTCGCTGTCTCGCTCGAACCCTAGCGCCACCGCTAGCTTCCGTCGTCGCCAGAGACAAAGCACTTCACTGTCGTGACTTCTACGTCATCGTCGTCACGCCGGCCGCGGACATCTTCCTCCCACTGCCGCCATAGGTGTCTTTCGCCGCCAAGTTAGGGCATGGAAGATTGACTTGCTCGGCCTCCATCACCAACTCGTCTTGCAGTTCTCATATGTTCTTGAGCGGTAATTAAAAGTCTATTTTTACCACTTATTTGATCCGTCAAAACTTTTTTTATCTTCAAATAGTTGTTTCTTCACTTCCAAATCTAGATCTTTCGTACTTTATATCGCATAACTCGCAAGCTTTCACTTATGCTTTGCTACTAGTTAGATTCCTCACTTGTACTTATTCATGGATTCGTACAAATTTGGAACCAACTCACATCTATAAGTGAATGTCTTCGCGCTATGAGGTCAATATCTTCAAACTGATTTATCTTCCAAATCCTCTGAGAATGCATATGACCTCTTCCCCATACCTCGCATCTCTAATGTTGTCACAGGTACATGTTCGTGGGAGAGTTCATTGGTTCTCATAGTCTGCATTCAGTAGCAGAGTTTTTACAGCATCATTTTGAAACACCTGAAGCCAGTTCTTGTCTAACAAGCATACTAAAGCCAAATACTATTGTGAAGCCTTTCAGTCTGAACCCAATGGCAAGTGGAAAGTCTGCAAAGAAAGGGGGCTGTCAGCGTCATGATAACAATGCATTGGACATGCCTCCTGATCTCTATGAAATGTACAAGTCAGATCCAGATGAATCCTACACACAGCGCAAGTCCAGAGTCCAATGGATTCGAAGATATTGGGCAGAGGAATGGTTTCTTTATCATTTTGTGACTCCTGAATATGCGGACAAAAACATTGTGAGGCCACCATGGGTTGATATCATATACAAGAAGCTTCAACCCAAGACCAAGGCTGAAGCCATTGCAAAATGCTTCTTTCCTTGCATGGTCAGATGCCCAATGCCTAAAAAGCCAACCCATCAAATCTTTGATGGTGTCAAGAGGATGATCTCTTTGAAGAAAATTACAAATATGCCAAGAACTCAGCTGTCCAGAACAAGAAGGAATTCGGGATTGACTTCAATCCAGGTCCAGTTCGACCTCGGCTAGATGGGAGTTGAGAGGCTGAACCCAATCTTGATGGCCTTTTGAAGACTTTGACTCATTTCTTGCACATTGTGCTACACAGAGGGCCAGCATTGAAGAGGTTGTTGAGGATGAGGAAGACACTGAAGCTCCACATCCCTCGAAGCCTGTGAAGAAGGCTAAAGCTTCAAAATCTTTTTCTACACCAAAAGCTTCACGTGTGAAGCCACTGGAATCTGCACCTCCTGAATCCGGTGTACAGTCCGAAGACATGTCATGTACGTCTATGAAGACTAAGAAGATCTCAGGGCAAGGCCTTACTCCAGCAAGCATCCTGCAACATGAACAGGATACCATTGATCTATCAGTGATGAAGACCTTGCTAATGATGCCCTTGAGTTGTTGATCAAGAGCAAACAGGAGGAAGAAATCTTTCAAGACTTGCCTCTATTTGATGCTGATATTCTGAATAACTTCATTGATGAATGGTTTGAGGACACATCTCTCACCACTGATGATCTGCAGCTTCCCATTGGCATCAGTTTAACTTTACAAGGTTGCATTGCGAAAGAACTTGCAATTGCTCAGAAGGTCATCAAGCAAAAGAACAAGACCGACCATGAAAAGGTTGTCTTCAAGAAGCACATGGCCAAGCTAAGTGTCAAAGATGTTCAAAACTTCAAGGCTATGATGGCTAATCTCAAAGCTGAATTCCACAAGCGTCGTGATGAAGCCAAGGGCTCACACGAGTGCCTCAAATATTATGCTAAGAAATGTGTTCTGGCCCACAATGAGGCCTTGCAGAGGAAAGATCTTTGGCGTCCAAGCATTGACCCCAAGTTGGTTGCTAAGAAGAAGAAGAAGCTAATTCAAGCTCAAGCTAAAGCTCCAAGGGAGGAAAGACCAAGCATTGTCTTCCCTGCCAGCATGACTAGCTCAAAGCCAAAAGTCCAATCTACTGCTTCTAAGAAGAAGAAGACCAATCAGGTTGAGGCTGAAGCCAAGAAGCGAAAGCATCAAGAAGCCTCTAATGCTGCTCCATCCAAGAAGAAGTTGAAGACAAAATCTTCAAAGTCTTCAAGAAAAGATCAAGATGCACCACAAGAGCCACTGGTTGTTGAACCCATTTCTGTTGCCCTTCTGGTCTCCTCCAACCGCGGTCGCCGTCTAGTTGTGCATGAGCCTGCTACCACAGGGGCTCATGCATCTGAACAGATTCCAGCTGCTGACCCCATCACAACTGAAGCCATTGGTCATGAAGACAATGTAGTTGATGATGAAGTCCTTCCACGGTTTCCCCAGATCATGCCCAAGTTAGTATCATCGCCTACTCCCTCGAGCAGTGAACAGATTAATATTGGCGGTCCTACGACGTCAATCACTCATGATGATTTCTAGGAAGAGCAACACCCCAATACTCTGCTTCATGAAGTCATTCCGCGCACTCCACCAGCTCAAGTCACTACTCTAGTGCTTGAGACTGCCCAAGAAACCCACGAAGACATGGAGAAGACCACTCCCTCACCACAGGCGTCGCCCTCATTCTGAAGGCTTGCCGAGGCCCAAGGCCATCAGTCTCTATGTCAAGCATTCCTGAGGAGGATGTGCATACCACAAGCTCAGTAGCATGTCAAGTGTTCCTTGAAGCCATGCCCTCAGAAACTGCTCAAGAATCTGAAGCCAAAGAGGTTGAAGATATTCCAGCTGCATCAGCCGAGGAAAGAGAAGAAGATCAAGCTGTTATTCCCCCTACAATTGAACCAAGAGAGAATCAAGATGTGACTATGCCTGAACCACCTCTTGAAGCCACTGAAGCCATGGGAAATGAGGCTGCTGATGCCACTGCTACTGAAGCCGGTGACGTTGTCATGGCTGAAGACAATACACAACCCGAAGCCACCCTTTAGACTGAAGCCCATGATGCCACCAAAGACATTCAGCCATCCACCTCGGATGTTGCTGCTGGTCCTCCTGTACCTCACACTATGGAACGAGCATTCTATCATGGTGAGCTCGTCACTGTCAATTGGCCAATCATGACACCTCCTGTTGCTCCTAGTCCCTGCTACTTCTTGAGCTTGCGTTGGATTTTCCCTTGAAAAGGAAAGGGTGATGCAGCACAGTAGAGATAAGTATCTCCCTCAGTCAAGAACCAAGGTATCAATCCAGTAGGAGAAACACGCAAGTCCCCAATAGATGTACCTACACAAACAATCAAACACTTGCACCCAATGCGATAAAGGGTTGTCAATCCCTTCACGGTCACTTGCAAAGGTGAGATCTGATAGAAATAGATAAAACTAAACAAATGATAAAATATTTTTAGTTTTTTGGTTTATAGATCTGAAACTAAAAGATTGCAGAATAGTATATCGGAAACTAATATGATGGAAAATAGACCCGGGGGCCATAGGTTTCACTAGTGGCTTCTCTCATGAAGGCAAATAATTCAGTGGGAGAATAAATTAATGTCAAGCAATTGATAGAAAAGTGCAAAGTTATGACGATATCCAAGGCAATGATTATGCAATATAGGCTTCACGTCTGCGTCAAGTAGACCGACTCCTGCCTGCATCTACTACTATTACTCCACACATTAACCGCTATCCAGCATGCATCTAGAGTATTAACTTCATAAAGAACGGAGTAACACCTTAAGTAAGATGACATGATGTAGAGGAATTAACTCAAGCAATATGATGAAAATCCCATCTTTTTATCCTCGATGGCAACAATGCAATATGTGTCTCGCTACCCCTACTTTGTCACTAGGTGAAATCACACAAGATTGAACCCAAAGCTAAGCACCTCTCCAATTGCAAGAAATACCAATCTAGTTAGCCAAACCAGAACGATAATTTGAAGAGAAACACAAAGATACCAAATCATGCATATAAGAATTCAGAGAAGTTTCAAATAATATTCATAGATAAGTTGATCATAAATCCACAATTCATCAGATCTCAACAGACAAACCGCAAAAGAAGATTACATCGGATAGATCTCCAAGAACATCGAGGAGAACATGGTATTGAGAATCAAAGAGAGAGAAGAAGCCATCTAGCTACTAGCTATGGACCCATAGGTCTGAGGTGGACTACTCACGCTTCATCGGAAGGGCAATAGAGTTGATGTAGATGCCCTTCGTCATCGAATCCCCCTCTGGAAGGATGCCGGAAAAGGCCCCGAGATCTAGGTTGCGGCGATGGAAAAGTGTTTTTGTGTATGCTCCTGAGGGTTTTGGAATATATGTGAATATATAGGAGGAAGACCTAGGTCAGGAGGTCACTGAGGGGCCCACAAGGTAGGGGCGCGCCCTCCATCCTTGTCGCCGCCTTGTGGCTCTTCTGACTTGAACTCCAAGTCTCCTGGGTGTCTTCTGGTCCAAGAAAAATCATCATGAAGTTTTATTCCGTTTGGACTCCGTTTAGTATTCCTTTTCTGCGAAGCTCAAAAACAAGGAAAAAACAGAAACATGCACTGGGCTATAGGTTAATAGGTTAGTCCCAAAAATAATATATAATATCATACTAATGCATATAAAACATCCAAAACAGATAATATAATAGCATGGAAGAATAAAAAAATATAGCTACGTTGGAGACTTATCAGTCCCCAGTATGATTACCATGTGGAGCAAAGGCCTCAGACGCAGAAGCCCAAGCCCAGGCTGCCAAGGCTTCCCAGTGTTGTTACCACTCAGGGCTCATTCAGTGTCCTTAGCTTCAGAGAGCACAACACATTCTCTGACGATACCAAGAATCCTTACAAGAAGCCCAAGATCTCCTCTGACAGGTTTTGGAGCCACCAACAATGAAGCTATTACTCATGCATTCTATACAACCAGGACATGATCTTTCCTCACAAGCGCCTGTGTTGTGATGCCATGGCTGGGCTGCCATGCCTTGAAGAAGCTCTTGACTGCTTTCGTGAAGTTGTCCTGCTCCCATTTGTCATCGACAAGGAGCACTGGAATGAGGAACTCTTGTTGCAATTCTATGCCACTCTTGACATCTCAGGCTACAACAGGGATCCGAAGACATGGGTCCTTGAGTGAATGTCAGGTGATGTGCATCATGAAGCCAAAGCTCAAGACATCATCGAGCTAACTTCCCTGCCCACTCCTGGTGATCTCTATGAGCCAAGTTGTCAGCGATATGAACAGGAACTTCAGAGCATCTTCCAGAAGCCAAAGCCCAACATGAGCCAAATGCTCAGCATGATGAAGCCATTGCCAGTTGATGTTGAATACCCCAAGGAATTCCTTGTCAAGGACCTTGAGTATTTGCCACGCACCATATATCACATATTGAGGCATACTCTCTGGCCAATCAGATGCCATTCTCCTAACGCTAAGCTTGAAGGCACTATGAAGACATTGGTCTTCTACATCATCAATGGCATCAGGTTCAATACTCAAGATTTCCTTATCTGTCAGTAGGCAACCTCTGGCATTAATTTGTGTGGCCTCAAATTCTATGCTTCATGGGTCATGCAGATGATTAAGCTTCACTCCACCATCAATTATCAAGCTTCAGCGTGCAACCATGTTGCCTTTCTGCCTGAAGTGGATATGTCCCATGAAGCCATATATCCCGAGCCTACCAAGGAACCTGTTCGTGAAGACAATGTTGCCTTCCAAAGCTTCACACAACCACTGGAGGGCCTTCATGTGCCTAATCCACCTGCTGCTGCTGGTCCTCTTACTGGTCAGCTCAGGCTGCCCATCATGCCAACACTAATGCAATAGCCAGCACAATAGCTCAAAGGCCTCAGAAGCGTGCTTGTGTGCTGAATGACAAAGAACTCCTAGTTTCCCTTCATCAGAAGCAAGATAAGCATCATGATTGGATGAAGCGTCAGATGCAAAGTCTTCTCGTGGATGTCAATCGCATATGCAACCTCGCCACCAAGAACTCGTTTGTTGCTCATGGAGCCTGTCGGTGTGCCTGGAAGAGCCTTACTCTGCTATGCTCTGAAGATGATCTTCAAGCCGATAGCTTCACTGAAAAGTTCAAGTTTGACTCCATGCCTCCCCAATCTGCAAGCTAGCGTCCTACACCATCTATTAAAGACTCTGACTATTCATCTTCGGCTCCAACTATTGTTGCGTGAGTCATTGATGAAGAGGACATCGCCACTTCACCAGCGATGGCTTCATTGCATCACGATTCTGCATCAGGCCCTTCTGCACCGCCCAACTCCAACGTCGACAAGGCTTCCCCAACATCTTCACCAACATCTCATGGGAACACTTAGATATTCTATGTATTCACTCCTTTTTGGTCATTCCTCACAAAAGGGTGAGACGCTTATGAGTTGATAGTCTTCAAGCGGGTCTATATGGGTCGGGTGCTTATTTTTGTTAAGTTTTAAAAGCCTCGTTCTTGAACTATTGGTTTTTGAGTTGTGATGCTTAAACCTTGACGGTCGTGTGCCACTTTTGTTGCTACCTCTTATTGCGATGATAAATTCCGCATGAAGTCATTCTGCAGACGTCCATTTCTCATTGTGCATGTCATTATCTTCACTACATTTTTGTATGCAAGATGAATTGTCTTCATGAATTGAAGGAGATCTCCACAAAGCAGAACCTTCCATGTGCATTTGCATTCAAAGGCAACTTACCTATATGCACATCTCCAGGGCGAGCCCTTTCAACTTCATGAAGCCAAAAAACCGCGTTCTTTAATTTACACATATTTTATCCCCGTTGAAAACTTCAACCGGATTGTCATCAATCACCAAAAAGGGGGAGATTGTAAGTGCATCTAGTGCCAACCCTAGTTGGTTTTGGAGTATTGATGACAAACGTGGTTGAGGGACTAATGTGTTTGTAAGAATTGCAGGATAACACAGGTAGAAGTCCCTCATTGATTCAGTTTACCTACCAGAGATGACCCCTAAAAATGTATGAAGACATTGAAGACAATGGTGGTTCGTGAAGACATTCACGTTGAAGATAATGACGTGTGAAGACATTCACGTGAAGACAATGGAGTGCGAAGACATAGTTTCTTTCGTAGTTTCATTTTCTTCTTTCTTGAGTCATAGGAACCACCATACTGTTAAGTGGGGTCCAAGTGAACAAAGTCACAAGACGGACGTGCTGCTCAACCCAAATCCTATGTCTTCGAGTGAAGACAATGAGAGAAAATCTTATCCAGAGTTGGATGAGTCAGCTTGACTTGTAGCCCAAGTCAAGTTGCCGCGTGTGTTTGAAATTTGACCGTTGGACACGTGTCAGTTCCTCAGTGACCCAAGGTCATTTCGGACATTACATGTCAGGTTGCCTCCTGGCTATAAATAGCCCACCCACTACACCATACATTGGTGGCTGCTCAGAGTTAGTGCACGGCTTTTGTCGTTTGAGAGCAACCCACCTCCGAAGCCTTTGAGAGAGAAAATCCTTGTGAGGACAAAGCCAAAAACATCCAGATCCAAAGAGTGTTAGACATCACTGAATTCTTTTTATCCGCGTGACCTGAAGACTTATTACACTTGAGGATTGTGTATCCTCCAGACGGTTAGGCATCACGTTTTGAGGATCCAAGAGTCATTGTGGATCGTCGGTGAACGGAGTCTGTGAAGGTTTGGAAGTCTACCTTGAAGACTTACATGAGTGATTGGGCGAGTACTAAGTGTCCTTAGCTCAAGGGGAATAAGGTGAAGACGTGGTCTTCTGAGTTCAACCTCAGCCTCCCTAACCAGACGTACAGTTGTCACAGCAACTGGAACTGGTCTACCAAATCCTTGTCTTCACCAAGCAATTGGTTCTATCCCCTACCCCCTTTACATTTCAGTTTGTCTTCGTGAAGTCATTGCTTGCTTGCCTGATCTGTTTGACTTCACTGTGCGAAGACTTTCACCTGTTTGGCTTCATAATGTCTTCCATTCCGATTTGCTCTACCTAGCTGCCATTAGTCTTCGTGCTTTCTTTGTACTGTATACTTGACTATGGTCTGTTTAGTGTAGTTTATCTTCCGCTGCATATCGCATAGGTGTTGTTGGTTGTCTATCTTCGAAGATCTTGCATCTTTTGAAGACTTTCATAAAAATCGCCTATTCAACCCCCTCTAGTCGATAACTAGCACTTTCAGAAATTGATAAGGATTACTAGCAAAAAGACATGAACGGTGACAAGAAAATTATTTCTTTATGCTCTATCCAACACAACAGTGACCTGTCGGATGGTAACTACAAACTCTGCTGCCTTCTCTTTTTACTACCCATAATGTGTTGTTAGACATCAATGTATGAATCTTTTTCGTTTGAAGTGGTTCCCAAAGCAGTTTACTCAAGATTACCTCGCAAAATACATGATTGGTGGACACGCAATGGAAGTTAAAGTATTTCATCGAGACTACAATGAGCATCGAGAAGTCCTAATGAAGATAGTGAAGGATGGGCGGGCAGCCATCACAAGGGGCTGGCCTAGAGTCGTGCGCGCATTACACATGCATGAGGGCATAATATGGGCATTCCGCGTCACCTTCTCCAGCAACCAGAATGTCTTTCGCCTCTTTCTTTATAGTCTTTAGTACAATTGTGGTTCACCATTCTTTAGTTGGTGCTTCTATAGTTCTTCAGTATGTATTGGTGCATCGAATTATGCATTTGTGCTTGAACCTATATTTGTAATAAACATGGTTCAATATGAAATAAGTGATTGCCTACTTTCAAATTCAAAAATTGTGTTTTTTAAATGTAGGGATTAAATTAGGGATTACACTGCATACGGTTTGCGAAAGCAAAACGTTTGCGATAAACATGGAGATCAGACACGTTTGTCAGATCCACTACGTGTGCAATCAATCTCTACTGCACACACGATCAACCAAGAAAAAACATGTGAGATTAACAACAACATCGCACACAATTCCTTCTTATTAAATGTTTGCGAAAGTCACCTTATCACACATGCTTGGCAATTATGGGCTGTTTATAATGTCGTGCACATCGCAAATGTTTGCTCATAGAAGAATGTGTGCGATAGGTCTTCATCAGACATGGGTACAATGGATGCATCATGTGGGATACATTCAAACTTCGCATACAATTTTATACGAACAACTGTATGCACTCTTACATCGAATCACATACAGTCGAGGAAAAGTAAATGTGTGTGATTGTCTGCTTATCGTACACGTTCTATGATCGTGAACTGTTTGTGATGGGTCGCGCATTGTAAACGTAGTACGACAGAATACCGACTGTGATGGCAATGCGAGCACAAACGAGTAGCAAGGATTGAGCAGTTGGGATATTCAAGATATCATAAACAGTTTTATAGGGACAACTGTATGCATCATGGCTCCCTATCCCCGGCGGTTTCTGGGTCGTGTGGAAGGAGCCCCCCTTATCGCCCACACTCGCCTGGCGATGGTATAAAATACCATCGCAGAAAGGGGTTAAAAACTGTTTGTATAGTAGCTCGTTGTACCAGTGTTTAATCCTTGTAATCGGGCAAGGACAAGGGGAGTGACGCCCCCTTGCCTTGCTGGGGTGCAAGCGTTTGTTTGTGTGTGTGCAGGTACTGTTTACGATTGTCCGTGTGGTGTCTCCTACTGACTCGATAAATCTTGGTTCTTAACTGAGAAAATACCATGTGCTACTATACTACATCATCCTTCCTCTTTAGGGAAACCCAACACTATCACAAGTAGCATAAACCATGATTCAAAGTTTCTCTCCGCCCAACCTCTTTATTGTAGACAACAATCCTTTACTTTTAGCCACTTAACTTTATGTTGTTTACCTCAAACTCTTTATAATTATTGCTGCAACTATCAATTCTTTCGCCACTCTGGTATATTGCGCCGAGGCGGAACTAGAGAAGGTCAAGCTTCAGTTCTCGGGGCTCATGGCCGGACATGGGGGAACTGGAGCCGGCGATCATTTAGTTTAGGTTTAGAATAG
Organism: Triticum dicoccoides; assembly: GCF_002162155.2. Classification (NCBI taxonomy): domain Eukaryota; kingdom Viridiplantae; phylum Streptophyta; class Magnoliopsida; order Poales; family Poaceae; genus Triticum; species Triticum dicoccoides. Next base: position 500,804,938 of record NC_041385.1, on the reverse strand, counting down.
GAGTATGTCCGAAATTATACCTCCAGAGTCGGACGAGCTCCGCTTTTAGCTAAAGTATGTCCGGAATGTAATGAATTTCATCATGTTTATATGAAGTCCACCTTGTTTGCATGAATCTCTTGCAGTTTATATCAAAACCCGCCCGGTTTGCACGAATTTCGTCCGATTGGTTTAAAAAGTTGTTGAAATGTATGCGGATAACGTTGAATGGCCGCCTCCCAAATCCCTGTCCATGGACTGGTCCCCACTATCCACAGACCGACGCGGAAGGAAATTTACGGGTTGGCATTGGAGATGTCCTAAGCAGACATATATATAGATTTCTGTTGGACGATAAAAGTGGTCTGGACACTGTGGTTCGGAGATGTGGCGTATGTGCTCATATGGCTTGGTCAGTTACGGACCTCGGAAGCTTTTTAGTATATCTGAAACTATACTAAACAAGTTGGATATGCATCACCTTTTTTTCTCTTTTGTTATAATAGTACGCGGCAACGCGGCCTGCCATGGATATGTCTCTATCGCCAAGTGACATTGTTTCTAACCTCAAGCCAAGGGATGGATCCTGAGAAACCAATGGCAAAGGGTTTTTGCACTCCTGGCACATCAATAAAGATTCAAAACTAGTACATCAACCATGATTACAACAGCTGTATCAAGAGGTTAGTGTTTTTTTCTTGGCATAATTAAACTTAGGCTACAAAGTTGGTAACCAAGGCGATGAGCACTAGTATATTAGTAGTATATGGTAGGACAGAACAATGTGCTAGCGCATACTATGACAATTTGACAATAGGTTAGACCAACCTAAGTAGTTTAAACTCATTCTAATGCAGATATAGGGATGTACGTACACGATACTGTCACACATACTGCCACCTCCTCTCTTCTCAGGTCACACACTCAGTGAAAGACTGAAATGTTCTCATAGAAAAAACGTAAGCGCAGTCAAAAAATTGGGTATATTCCTTTATACGCAAAGCTGTGTCTTGCATGAAAGGTTGCGGAAGCGGAAGCAAATTCTAGCACTTCTTTCCGATAGTTTTATTCCACGCGAACCATTTGGACTTTTCTTCCTTCTCCCCACATTCTCCAAGGGGAAAATATCTAGAATAATCCTGCCCTGCGATCGTCGGGCTAGCACATTTGGCTTTGATAAACGTGCATTTCTTATTGTTTTACTCGAATATTGAATTACTTACCCTCGCCACAACGTATAAACGAGAGCAATACGTGAGACGTGACCAAAAAGGTGGTAGAAAAGTTCCCCGATGGGTTCGTGGACATGGAGGCCCGCCTACCTGTACTGAACAGCGCATCCCATGTGACAAAACATGGAGGGTGCGCCATCACAGCGCCATTATATGGCTGCATGCTTCTACAATTCTGACAAAACCGTCAACTGTTGTATTGGCCCTTGAGCAATGAGTAGAGCCAGAGGGCTTTGCTTGGACCCCATGTCACCGTACCGAGGGGTCCCATGCAGCAAAACATGGCATGGCAGCATCCCTCGCTGCCAGGAAAAACTTTACGATGGGCTCCACGGTGGCCCGGGGTCCAGATGGCAAGAATGGGTATCCGGGAAAACGGCAAGCGTACGCTTCGTAGTTGACCACGGAGACGGAGTGGGTGCTAGTGTGTGCGTGGTGTGTGTAGGAGGACGCTCTTCCCAGTAGGGCCGGAGGATGTCCCGATGCGCACACGTGACTCCCTCCCGCCTTGCCTGGCCCGGTGGCTCCACCTCGGTCTTGGCTTTCCACACCCGGCTTTGTCCCCGAACCACTCTTCCTTGGACCACGCCATCGCTGCACTCCTCTCCTCACACGGATCAAGAGGCTGTTCAAGTGTTCGTGTTACACGGGGCACCAAGGTTTATAAGTTAGCTTTTCTTGTCACAGCGAGATGAAATATAACGTAGTGGTGGTGGTAAGTTTTGGTATGACTGTAGACATATACCCGGCTTCCAAGTCCCGTTTCTGTTACTGGAGCATGTAGCACTATTTTTCGACATGCCACGAAAAAGTGCCTACGAACGAAAAGCAAACTGCCACAGGAGGTGGTCGCTTGAAGGCGTGGAGCGCTGGGTGGACGGCGATTGGACCGCACTAGAAGTCCAATTGCGCCCCTCCATGTGCTCTCCTGGGGGACCAACCATTTGCATCTGTGCAAGTTGTTGAAAAAGAAAACTGCTCGACCACATATCGATGAGCTGACCTAGCAACTGCTTATATAAGCCCGTTTGATTATCACGATTCATCCGTGTCATAATAATTGTACTGCTATTTGTACAGAGAGATCCATCCTCTAACTTAATCGATCACTGACCTCTCCATAGTGGGGAGTATCTTATACCGGTGACATGCATATGAGACTAGTATAAGTTACTCTTCATAGGGCGACGTCGGACGTGCAAACGCCGCTCGGCGTGTTGCGTTTTGCCGATCCCAACGCACCACCTGGACAGTCGCTCTATTGGCCGCCGATGTGTATGTGTGCGAGGACGAGGAGTCGCTGCGCTCAAGGTAGCCTCCTCCTTCTTCACCGGGACGATTGACGTCGCCTCCTTGACGTGTCCGAAATGGAGTGGCAAAGACCTCGTCTCGAAGTGGCCGAACATGCCATGCGGCAGAGACGGCGGCTCCTCCTTGACGAGGTGTTTGATTTTGACGCTGCAATTGCGTGCGCAGAGGGGGTGGCGCCTCCTCCTTGACGTGGAGTCGAA
>NC_041385.1:500800954-500801986 GCF_002162155.2 Triticum dicoccoides | reverse complement strand
GGGGGGAGGGGGCAACTCTTGCATGACACGCTGGCGAGATGGCGACAAACCATGATCGTGGAGCGACCACTCGACTAGGAGATCCAACTGCGCATGGTACTCCTCGTCTGCCGCGGCGGCCTCGGTGAGGAGGGACGGCAGCTGCAGTTCCTTGTCATCCGAGGAAAGCATGACCTCCTTCTTTGTTGATAGCTAGATGAAGGACGACGCCCTTGGAGACCGTGGGCAGCGACGCCATTATCGAAGGGAGATCCACCGCCCGGTACCGAGAACCAGCCATTGGCGCTGGACTTGCCCATCGCGTGGTTTGCATGTAGAAGTGGAGATGGGTATGGAGGTGTGCGGAGAGGAGTGGAGATTGCTTTGGATGGCGCCGCCCGCCCGTTTAAATAGTCGGGGCAGGTGGGCCGACAAAGCCTGGGTAGATAATGATATGTCCCAAACGTATATATAATTTTTTTATTGTTAAATACTATTATATTATCATTGTTACATGTTTTGGTCATTGTTTTATGTTATTTTTCTGGACTAACCTATTATTTTAGTGCCCAGTGCTAATTCTCGTTTTTTCTTCAAGTTTTTGGTTTTATAGAAAATCGATACCTCCGGAAGTCCAAACATGACAAAACTTTTTGAGATTTTTCCTGGAACATAAAAGACCCTAGGAGTTTCGAGGAGAGGACAGAAGACCAATAGGGGCCCCACAAGCCAGGGCGCGTTCTGAGGGGTAGGGTGCACCGGGGTGGCTTCTGGGCCCCGTAAGACTCCATTTACCCTAATTTTTGGCCTATAAATATCCACATACCCTGAAACACTCTAAGCAAGACCCGAGACAATTTTATTGCCGCCGCAAGCCTCTGTCCGACGTGATCCCATCTGGAGTCCTATTCTGGTACTCTGCCGGAGGGGAGGACCATTGGGGAAGCCATGTTCATCAATCTTGCTGCCTCCATGATGATGTGCGAGTAGTTCTTTCATGACCTACGGGTCCATAATAGTAGCTAGATCTCTCTCTCTCTCTCTCTCTCTCTC
>NC_041385.1:500769669-500800603 GCF_002162155.2 Triticum dicoccoides | reverse complement strand
GATCTCTTCGGAGATCTATTCGATGTAATTCTTGTGGCATGTTTGTTTGGATCCGATTAATTGTGGATTTATGATCAAATTGTTCATTGAATTTATAAGAATCTTTTGAAGTTTCTCTCGTGTAATAATATAGCTTTGTATTTCTCTCTGATCTATTTGTCTATTTTGGTCAAGTTTGATTGATCGGAAGAGGTGCTTTGTAGTGGGTTCAATCATGCGTGATCTTGTCCGGTGGCAGAAAGGGCAGAGACACGTATTGTGTTATTGCTACTAAGGATAAAGCGATGGGGTTTGGCCATATTGATTGATCTCTTCCTGTCTACATTATGTCATATTGCTTATTGGGTTACTATGTTTCTTATAAACTTAAAACTTTGAGATGCATACTGAATAGTGTCTTGGGGTGGAGTAATAGTAGTAGATGTAGTTGGATTAACAGTCTACTTGTCACGGACGTAATGCCTATGTGAGGTTATGCCATGAATGATCATAGTTGTATTTGTGTTATTCTGCCAATTGCCCAACTGTAATTTGTCTACCATGTCATTACATGCTTTCGAGAAAGGTGCCTCTAGTCAACATATGGCCCCCTAGTCTATCTTCCATCAATACAAAAACTCCTATAACTCGTCTTTTTACTCTTTTACTATTTTGCCCTATCACTATTTGCTTTTAATCTTGTACTCCCTCCATTCCAGAATATAATTTGTATTGGTTTTCGTGCAAGTCAACCATTTAAATGTTTGGCCAAGGTTATAGAATAATATATCAACATCTGCAATACCTAATAGATAAAATATGAAACTACTTTGCATGATGGATCAAATGATATAAATTTGGCACTGTGGATGTTGGTATATTTTTCTAAAAACTTGGTCAAACTTGCACAATTTAACTTTTCTAAAAACAAATACACCTTATATAAAGGAACATAGGGAGTAACTAGTAGAAACAAAAGGAGTGATGACCCACTTGCCTTCGTTGGGTGCAAGCAATTATTTGTGTGTGTGCGTGTATTGCTAAAGTTGTTAGCTTGGCAATTCCTACTATTTTGATAAACCTTGGTTTTTAACTGTGGGAAATACTTTTTCCTGTTGTGCTACATCACCCTTCCTCTTCGGAGAAATCCAAAAACTCATGTGGGAGTAGTAGATACACGTCCCCACAACTACGTACCCATGTGAATTTTTGTTAAACCTTTTTGTAAAGGGATTTCTATTTCTATGCCCCTCCTTCCTCAGTTGTGCTCAATTTGGCGCCGCCATCTAACTTTGCTCACTTTCCCCCTCCTCTTATCACTTGCGCCTTGCAAAAATTCAAACGGTCTCTTGCCGCCGGGTCAAATCTGGACCGTTACTTCGCTCGGTGCTGACACGTGGGACCATCCTAAAACGCTGACATGTGGGACCAATTAGTGGACCGTTGGGTACTTTGTCTAAAAAAAGGAGTACGAAATATATCTCTCTCTATCATTTTGAATCCCCCGTGGCCCGAGTAGCCCACCTCCACCTCCCCTTCCCCACCCTGCAATCCCATGTCTGACGTCGGTGATAATGAAGTTGTTTGAGGTGTTCCGCGCCGGTGACAATGTCTTACTAGATAAGTGCAAGGAGATCTTCTCTTGGTTTCCAAGCACGAAAGCTGTGGCGGAGCATGCTTTGCAATTGTTGATAGATGCGAGGCCGGATGAGATCCAGCGGATAATTCTAGATCGGGTCAATGGGGTGACTTGTATTGAGGTTTTTGTATGGGTGATGCGTTAGGAAATGGAGTCATCGGATCCTCGTCAGTGAGCTCGCTGGTATTCATATGGGTCTTGACGCGGCCCGCCAAATCGAAAGATCAAACGAGAGCTCACAGCTATACCGGGGGTGAGATACGTGCAGCATCCTCATGTTATGTCTCTACACATAATTATGCCTGATAATGTGGAGGAGTTTATGAGGATCATCCAAAGACCTACACCCTGAGAGGATCAAATGGTGGAGCAGCAGGAGGAGGAGGACGAGGATTGGTTGTCGAAGCCTGCTTCAGCCGTTGTTGAGCAGATGGTGCAGGAGCATGAATATGTCATAAGGCCTATGAGCAAAGTGGGCGATGTTTTAGGGGTAATCATGTACAAAGCAAAGTCGGAGGATGAGTGGTCGCCCATATTTGTGTAATTGGAGTTGTCATGTATTGAAATCTAGTTTGTTTATCGCTATGTACTGAAGTTTGCTATGTTCGTCATTGATGTTCCAATGTTGTTGATCTGAGATGTGTATGCTACCTTATGTGTTGGATGTTACCGTATCTACTGAAGTTTGTTTTGTTTATCGTTGATTCTTCCCATGTCGTGGATCCGACATGTGTATGCAACCTTATGTATTGAAATTTCTCGCCCTTCCTTCACAAGAAATTCATTGTGGGCGCAAGGAAATGGGAGAAAGGTCTTTTTACCCAACCCATGCCCCCATGCCAAAGAATTTCAATTTTTAAGATTGTTTTTTAATTTCTTTCGGATTGTTGTCAAAAATGCTTGGATGAGTAATCATATAAAGTGGTTGGGAACTTAACATTTTTCTTTGTGTATAATTCCTACATTCCTAAAGCGCAAGCTAAAAATGATTTTAATCAGAATATATACTATTATTATGACACTTAGAGAGTCATGCATGGCACCAGAAAAATGTAAAATAAATTCTTATTAACCAAATCTTCAATCTTTTTTGGAATTATTGATCACAATGGTAACACCCTTGTTAGTTCCAAAAATGGGCATGGTCATATTAGTTGAAAGTCATTAATCTTCATATGAGATATGTTAGTTTGTGAAGGTTTTTCCCCCAAGTTTGTAGTATTGTCAATTTATCATGTCTCCCACAAGCCATTGCACATAAGAGGCCTCCATGCAAAAGGATTTCAATTTTTTAGCCCTTTTTCTACTTCACAAAAAAGTCATGTCTGACACTAGAAAAATGGAAAATTAATTTTTTATGTGTGGTATTATCAGTTTATCATTCTTCCCACAAGCCATTGTACATAAGAGGCCTTCATGCAAAAGGATTTCAATTTTTGAGCCTTTTTTCATTTTCGATAACTTTTCTTAGGTTGATGTCAAAATGGCATGGATGACTAATCATATAAAATGGTTGGGAATTTGAGTTTTCTTTGTGCATATTGCCTACATTCCTAATGTGGAAGGTGAAAATGATTTTTCAGAATTTATTGGACCAAACTAGAGCACACTTGCAGTTCAAATTTGACTTACTTGATGTAAATCGCCAGAAATTCAATAAATCGACGAAGCATGGCAACATCACTCCGAAATTCATAAAAAATGGCAGCTGGAATCCCATGTGGTATAATTTAGGTGAAAATTGTAAGGGCACAATTTACAGTATTATTTATGACACTTGCTTCATAAAAAGTCATGTATACCACTAGAAAATGGGTCTTGTCAGTTTATCATTTTCCCCCAAGTTAGCTTTGTATTTGTGATCTTGTCAGTTTATCATTTTCCCCCAAGTCACTGAACATAAAAGGCCTCCATGCAAAAGGATTCCTATTGTGAGCATTTTTTCATTTTCTATATTTTTTCTTAGATTGATGTCAAAATTGCATGGAAAATCATACAAATTTGCACCAATTTTCTGAGTTGCGCACATATTCAAACGAAATTCATAGAAATCTTGAGTCATTCCAAGTGCATGCAAACAATTCAAAATAAAATCCAGTTTTAGCATATGAATTCATACATATTTTATTCAAATAAAATGACAAGTTCGGCGTGGCCCTCCTCCCAAATTTGAAACTAATCTTCTTCGTCAGTCTGCGAGCGGCACACGACGATGACGACCTCAAAGCTAAGGCCATCCCAGAAGGCACGCCACCTGGCGATGTTTAAGTGTGGCATCGGGTTAGGGTCATTGAAGTGTTGGATCCGAGCGGTGCGGTCCTGGTCGACGATCTGCGGCCATAATGGGATGTTAGGCTCGAAGTCCGCATGTCCCCTCTCCTCCGGCGTCAGACGTGCCTGAAACCTACGGATGGCGCGTGCAAAGATGGCCAAGCTAACGATGGGGCGGAGCGCCACCAGAAGATCCCCCTGACTCACAATTCATCCCGCTGGCAGACGCGTGTCCGACTGCGTCGGGATGTCGCAGCTGGCGAGAAGCTCGGCTAGACAGAGAGTGTTGCTGCGCGGCCACGCCATGGATGCAGAAGGGAACGTGGGAGAGGAGGGGTAGGGTTTGTGTTGCAGCGCCACCGCTGGCGGATAAGGTTGTGGAGGCGAGCGGCAACATGGGATGGGAGGGGTGGGTTGCCGCGTTAAGCCATAATTAATGGATGACTCCCCGCGTGTGAAAATGCGAGCAGTCGCTTAGGTGGAAATAGCAGGCGACGCTAATTTATTTTGCATACCAGTGGGTCCCACACATCATTCACAGACTTGGTAGGAATCAACCGGCGACCCAAAATCAATAATGCATGTAGCCAAATGGTAGGTCCCATGCGACTATGTGCAGAAAGAGCCGGTGATGCGAATGCATGCGGCCTTACAGGTCAGTCCCACGCGTCAGTACCGGCGAACTAACAATCAACAACTTTGACCGGGTGACAAGGCACCGTTTGGCCTTTTGTGAGGCATAGGCGAGTTGAGGAGGGCAAAAGTGAGCATTGTTAGATGGGTAGGGCAAAAGTGAGCAGAACTAAGAAAGGAGGGGCAGGCAAATAGAAATCCCTATTATAAATAAACTCATTTTAATGGCGAGACACGATTTTAGTACGCTATGAGAGACATGACATCTAATCAGTCCGAGAGATTGACTAATCCTGGACCATAGGGTGAGAGCGGAGCACGATTCACACATGCTCTAGCCTCTCCATTCGTGTGGACCAAGCTATTCAGATGCATTTTGCCATCTAACGCGGACCCGTATTTCCATAGAGGCATCCATGTGTACATTTTCCTACAAAATGGATGCAAACCAGCTTTGCTGGAGTCCGGACCTTTGCCATGTAGGACTTGACACCCTGGCCCACCCAAAAACGAGACAGAACCCTCACATTTAGACCGGTCTGTAGGGTCTTTGCACCAAAACCCGTGCTTTCCTCACCCTATTCGCTCCGCTCTTCACCACCATCCACCCCAATTCCTGCTCTTTTCGTCGTCTGTCGTCTCATGGATTGCTGGTAAGAGCTACTGGAGCCAGTAAAGGCAGAGGATCCATAGGTGGTGGCCGCCCACTTGGAGCCGTGGGAAGAGCCTGCGTAAATGGAGGATCCATGGGTTGCCGGACTGGAACTTTTGTGATCGTGTGCATGTGAAAACCATGAACAGGTGCCTCTTTTTGGTTGTGATCGGCTTATGTGGACACCACACCTAAATTTGGTCATATTGCTATGCATTTGAAATGAAAGGGGCCAGATCTAGGCGGATGTTATGCAGATGTGGTTGGATGGTCGGCTCTCATGTCCGTATCGGTGGACGAGTTTTAGAGGACAACATTGAAGATGCCCTAAGTCACGAACAGGGACATAGAATAGTGATCCTTTTTCCTATCATCTTTCATGGCTTCTTCGATTTGAAGGATTGCAAAAATACAGGAATAAAAAGACCACAATATTTGCATTGGCATGTCCACTCAAATCTTACATCATTTTTGTTGCATTAAAGTATGTTTTGCTGGAATTTGGTTCATTTTGGGCCAGCCCAAAAATAATTTTCAAAATTCCTAATAAATCCTAGAGGCCCACTTAACCCATTCATGCAAGGCAAGAGGTGGGACTAAAGTTTAGTCCCAGATTGCTATTTAGTAGGAGTTGGACCTCCTTATAAGGAATGTTTTTTCACACATGTATGAGCATGAGAAGAAGTGAGGCATACACGAACGCTCCTCCTCCATCACCCGCCTTTCATGCTAGAGTTTCTTGTTCTACCATATGTTATGTTAAAGGTTCACAAATTCAGATGCTATTTGCCTATCTCTGTTAGATTGCATGAATTGTCTTCTCTCTGTTATTGTGCTAGTGTTTTACCTACTATTTATTTCAATTAAATCATATGTTGAATTGATCATATTTCCAACATGTTGGACTGAACCACATGAAAAATAAAGGAATGTTTGCAAGAGGTATGAGCGAATGATAAATTCTTATGAAATGTAGGGATTTAGAATTCTTAGAAAAATAAAATTTTATTCAATTTTATCCTACGAATCAAACAAACAACATAGATTTTTTTAAGGATTCTAATCCTCCAGATTTCCTATGAAATCCTTTGAATTCAAGAGGCCCTCATAATTATTGAAATCATATGAACCAGAGAGTACTATATTGGGTCAGCCTCTATTGGTTTTCTGAGATAGATATGGGTGCCCTTTTTTCACGGTTTACACCATGAAAACACTACATGTTCCGAGAAAAAACACCATGAAACACACACACGCTATTATGTACTTCTTCTCTCAAAACGGGCTCTTTCCCCACTTATTTAGATAAAGCACAAAGCAAAGTATAATGTCAGATGATACAAAATGATGAGGAAGCCCTCATACAAAGCAGATCCAGGGATAACCAGGCAACATAAATGGACACAAACTACATTGCTGAAAGATAACACATGTAGTTATGAAAACTATGTCACAACACGCCCTAGGACACCTAAGCTCCACGAAAATGCCCTCGGGAGGGGGAGCAACGCTAAGTGTCGCCCTGCTGAGTCCGAGATAAACAAGGGTATTCACCTAGAACCCTGACACGGAGAGGAGAACCACAACTACGTCCTCAAGAGGAAAGTCGCACCCATGGGTGACGCCACCGTCAGCGCCAAAGCATAGAGCTTTCTCTTGGCAGCTGACATGTGACACCACGAGGTACCTAAGACATCACAATGAGCACAAATCTTCATATGCGGATTCAGCTATCTCCAATGCCAACAAAAGAGAGTGAACTTGATCCACTCGCCGCTACACCTCTCGTCGTCGAGATGACCAAAAGGCATAGCCACCGTCCTCACCATGATGCCCACCGGAGAGCCTACCATACAAACCGTCGTCCTCGGGCTGTCGCCCCGACATCCATGACTTGAGACACCACCATCCGTCTGCATCACAATGCACCAACCATTGTAGGAAGAGTGGAAGGCACTGATTTCTACTACACAACCTTCTTGTAGACGTTGTTGGGCCTCCAAGTGCAGAGGTTTGTATGACAGTATCAAATTTCCCTCAAGTGGATGACCTAAGGTTTATCAATCCATGGGAGGCGTAGGATGAAGATGGTCTCTCTCAAGCAACCCTGCAACTAAATAACAAAGAATCTCTTGTGTCCCCAACACACCCAATACAATGGTAAATTGTATAGGTGCACTAGTTCGGCGAAGAGATGGTGATACAAGTGCAATATGGATGGTAGATATAGGTTTTTGTAATCTGAAAATATAAAAACCACAAGGTAACTAATGATAAAAGTGATCACAAACAGTATTGTAATCCTTTGAAACAAGGCCTAGGGTTCATACTTTCACTAGTGCAAATTCTCTCAACAATAATAACATAATTGGATCATATAACTATCCCTAAACATGCAACAAAGAGTCACTCCAAAGTCACTAATAGCGGAGAACAAACGAAGAGATTATGTAGGGTACGAAACCACCTCAAAGTTATCCTTTCTGTTCTATCTATTCAAGAGTCTATAGTAAAATAACATGAAGCTATTCTTTCGGTTCGATCTATCATAGAGTTCATACTAGAATAACACCTTAAGACACAAATCAACCAAAACCCTAATGTCACCTAGATACTCCAATGTCACCTCAAGTATCAGCGGGCATGATTATACGATATGCATCACACAATCCCAGATTCATCTATTCAACAACACAAAGTACTTCAAAGAGTGCCCCAAAGTTTCTACCGGAGAGTCAAGACGAAAACGTGTGCCAACCCCTCTGCATATAAGTTCATGGAACCCGCAAGTTGATCACCAAAACATACATCAAGTAGATCACGTGAATATCTCATTGTCACCACAGATAAGCACGGCAAGACATACATCAAGTGTTCTCAAATCCTTAAAGACTCAATTCCGACAAGATAACTTCAAAGGGAAAACTCAATCCATTACAAGAGAGTAGAGGGGGAGAAATATCATAAGATCCAACTATAATAGCAAAGCTCGCGATACATCAAGATCGTATCACCTCAAGAACACGAGAGAGAGAGAGATCAAACACATAGCTACTGGTACATACCCTTAGCCCCGAGGGTGAACTACTCCCTCCTCGTCATGGAGAGCGCCGGGATGATGAAGATGGCCACCGGTGAGGGATCCCCCCTCCGGTAGGGTGCCGGAACAGGGTCCCGATTGGTTTTTGGTGGCTACAGAGGCTTGCGGCGGCGGAACTCCCGATCTATTGTGCTCTTCGATGTTTTTAGGGTATATGGACATATATAGGCGAAAGAAGTCGGTCAGGGGAGCCATGAGGGGCCCACGAGGGTGGGGCGCGCCCAGGGGGGAGGGCGCACCTTCTTGCCTTGTGGACACCTTGAAGCTTCCCTTTCGTGCACTCCAAGTCCGCTGGATTGCTTCCGTTCCAAAAATAACTTTCCCAAAGGTTTCATTCCGTTTGGACTCCGTTTGATATTTCTTTTCTTCGAAACACTGAAATAGGCAAGAAAATAATAATTTGGGATGGGCCTCCGGTTAGTAGGTTAGTTTCAAAAATGATATAAAAGTGTAAAGTAAAGCCCATAAACATCCAAAATAGGTAATATAATAGCTTGGAACAATAAAAAATTATAGATACGTTGGAGACGTATCAGGCACCTCCTTCCACTCCTAGCCTGGTATCAGCCATCGGATTAGGATAAAAACCACGCTAGGAAGCGCCCACACCTGCATCCCTAGCCAGTCTAGGTGGACTGGCTTGGACAGAACCCAACGGCTACCGATGGCCACCGCCGAGCAAGCCCCGACCCTAGCCCTCTGGACTGGTCCTAGGCAAGGTCGCACACCTTCTGCCCGTGGCCATCGGCCCCTATCCGCCGACGGTAAAGCGACGCCAGGGAGTCCAACTCGAACCCACACCACGAAGGAACCATGAGCCAGAAGAGCACAATGCAAAGGCTTGCACCACCGCGGACAAGTTGTCTCTCCATGCATACTTGTCGTTGGACGTCGCCCACCATCTCGCACCAGCCACGCCGCTCTCATGCCGACGACTACCACCACCGCCATGCCTCAAGCCACTACGCACACCACAACTAGCTCACGCCAACACCATATCCACACCTAGCCAATGCTGCAACCCCATATGCCCAGCCCAACAACCCCTCTAGGCCACGCCATCACCCCGTACTGTCGCCGTCATCCGGGCGTCAGATCTAGGCGGATCCGACAGCACTCCAGCACAACGTGCGCCCGTCACTAGCTAGGGCAAGATCTAGAAGCCACCAGCAGCCTGAGCCCGGCTAGACCCGCCACCGAGCTCCCGCGAAGCAAGTCACAGAATGCCATCATCTGGCGCGGACCAACCCCTGCAGCCCACCGCCATTCACCGAGACCCATCACTGGCCTCCCAACACACACAACTTAGGGCACCGGCGGCCCCCAACAAGGCCTGCCGCCCGCAAAACTAGGGGTGCCGCGAGAAGGGGCCCCCGTCGTTACCCATCCACACGGGCTTCCCCTACCAGCGTCCTCCAACGGTGGCGCGCAGAGGGAGGAGAAATGGGCGGTTGCGCCTAGGGTTGCGGGGGATCCCTCGAGTCGCCCTATTATGTTCTTCTCGCAAATCTTACTTGCACCTTTTAATTAATTTTGGACACTGATAAGTGCCACACGTGTAGGCGTTAGAAAGACTGCCCACACATTTTGTGTGGTGTATAAGAGGAACAGCCCATACACCTATGTGTGGGCAAAACAAGTAATGCCCACACACCTCTTTTTTCCCTCCCGATCCCTCGCACGCACGTGCGTGTGGGCCTTTGCATGTGGGCGAAGTAGATAATGCCCACACGCCCCGTATGTCAGACCTCGTACCTCGTGGTCCCGCACGCCACGCGTGACAGTCACCGCGCGCCCGCAGTTGCCATGGTCCAGACCCTCGTCCATGTTCGCTTAACTGCAGTTGTCATGTCGCTCAACTACGGTTGCCATGTCGGACAACTGCAGTTGCCATGGTTGCTCAACTGCAGTTGCCATGTATGGTCTGGTCTACTGTAGTTGCCATGATTTCAAAACTTTAGGAGTTACCACATACTAACACTAGGCAGTTGAGAGAGTTGTCATGTGCTCACAAGCATGCTAGGGCAGTTGCCATGTAAAAACGACAAGTTGTCATCTGCTTACATGCACGTTAGGGCAGTTGCCATGTACCATGCAAAAACACATGGCAACTCGGTAAAGAGAGAGTTGTCATCTGCTTACGTGCACACTAAGCAGTTGCGGTGTACCCTGTAAAACACATGGCAAGTCGGATAAAAAGAGAGTTGCCACCTGCTTATAAAGCACACTAGGATAGTTGGCATGTGCGCTGCAAAACATATGGCAACTAGCAGCTTGGGTGTGGAAGAGGAGACGGGCGTGTGGGTGAGATGGCAAATACCCACACACTAGCCCTTGCGCGTGCATGGAAAGTGGCGTGTGGGCGAACTGCTGAACGCCCACACACCAACCTCTTTCGTGTGGTGAAACGGTCATGTGGGCGACCAGGTGAACGCCCACACACCAGGCCAATCCTACGTGGCACTAGAAACATGCCAAGATTCGTGCGCTCGCGAACGGACGCGGATCGCGTGTGGGCGAGATGCAAACGCCCACACGTGTGGGCGTTAACATTTCCGTTAATTTTAGTTAAATGACACTGATTTGCAAGGGTCCATACTTAGGTAAACTAGTCTACAAGCTACACTGTGTGGAACAAAATATGTGAATTAGCTTCTTTCCTAGTACAACTTTTCAGGGTCGTGGCGATATAAGATTGCTTTCACATCTAGCAAAGCTGTCCTACTCATTGCTGGTTAGTGATTACTCCATGTCACTAAACAATACTAGGCGTTTGCCACCAAATTGGACTACATATGATTTGTCAAAAGCTGGGACTGATTGCTAGTATATGGTTGGCAACCATGGATCAATGTGCGCACCTACCGCAATGTCAGTTCGCTGTGATTAGTTGTTATTTGGTCGCGCTTTTATACACTCCAATTTTTAGAATTACTCCATTTCAGTTCAATTCGAGGAGGTTTGGCTAGATCGATGCCACCTGTCACCCGTGAGTCACAATTAGCAGACAAGTTTTGGTGCTCGTGGAATATCTACCCAGCAAAGAACGGTTCGTAGACAAGTTTAGGTGGGTGGAGAATCTGTAGCCAGCCGAGATACCATATCATCGTCAAGACTAGAATGACCTTTGTTTCGAGTCACAACTCTGAATTTGTTTTTTAAGTCATAACTACGAACCTGTTTTAAAAAAACTTAAGTCACAACTCAGAACTTGTCGTGAGTCTCCTCCCGTGTCGCCCCTGAACGGCGACCGGGGGAACCCTAGCACCGCCGCGTCCTCGTCCCTCCCCCGACCTCTCCTCCTCGCCGCCGCCGAGGCGCGCCGCCGGGCAAAGCCCGGTCGGCGTCGACGTCGGCGGGATCTCTTCTCCCACGGCTCGCTGGATCTAGCGCGGGCGGATCATGGCGGTGGTTGGCGGCGCGCTGGAGGCGGGGCGCGCCGGCGCGGGTTTGGGGCGACGACAGTTTCCCCTGGTGTGCGTGGGATTCCGCTTGGGGCGCGCGGCGGCGGCCTCGACAAGCGGTGGCGGACGCTGGGATCTCGGCGGCGCTCCGGCGTGTGCAGGCGGCGGTGGTCCCTGTGCGCGGCCGGCGGCTCCGTCTCTAACCCGGACGGCGCGGGGGATGGCGGCGGCCCGGCGTGACCGGCGTTCTAGTTGCGGTGGTGCCAACGGCTCGCTGATCTGCCGGTGCTCCAGGGTTCTGCCTGGTGGTGCTGGTGGTGACGGCGGCCCGTGCACGAGAGTTAGATCCATTCGAACTGATCTGGATGAAAACTTGCCTTCGGCTTCTGCTAAGGCCGACGGTGGCGGCACTATCTGTGTCGTTCCCTTCTTGAAGGCATCGTCGTGGAGAAGTTTAAGGCCACTCTCTGCTACCTCTGGGGGAAACCCCAGATCGGATGATCGGATGACGGCGGCGCTTTGGTGTCGTTCTTCTCTTGGGGCGTCATTCTTGGAGGTACACACATCATCGAGGGACCAGAGGACGAATTCTTTGGTGGAGCGGTGCTTCATCCTACACACTGATGACGACGGATCTTGACGGCGTGGCGCTGTGCAGATTCCGAGTTCGCTGTGGGAGGATGGACTCGTGCAGGAGGACAACGCTGCCGGGCGTCATGGTGGTGTCGAAGGCAGAGAGACCTGACACGGTACATGCAACAGTACAACTCTGAAGATGGATTGGTGGCAGGCGACTGCGGCGGACTCATACCCGGCAGGCGTCCTGGGTGAGGAGTGCGCCGGACTGGTAGGTGCCCCATACCCGGCATGCCTCCTGGTTGGGACCTCAGATCTTAGATGTTTAGGTTTGGCTGCGATGTCTGTTTGGTATTAGGCTCAGACTATCTGCGCCCCTTCATCAATTGGATAGGTGTAACGACAACTGTTGCTTAGATGGTGGCTTTAATCTTACTGTTGTATGGCTTTGTAAGGTCTTATAAAAATAATTAATAAAGTGGACGTATGCATTGACCATATGCAGATGCCGGGGATCATCCTCCTTTTCTAGAAAAAACAACAACTCAGAACTTGTTTTCAGATAAACAAAAGCCACAACTCCGAACTTACGAAATGCAAGGAGAACCTCTCTTAATCTCTGTACTACTAATGGGACTTGGCAGTCTCACCTCGTCGATTTAGTTTCGCCTCATCTCTCATGAACCCCTTTCACGATGGTTTTTCTTCCATCCACTAAAAACCAAATTGATTCGTTAGTGCCTCCTTGTTCATTTTTTTCGTGCTTGCTTTGGCATATGTTGATCTAGTTAGGTAATTAAGAATTAAGAAATTGCACCATATATATGAGATCAACTTCCTAAAAAGCAGACAGGCATAAGTATTTTTCTAATAACCTTTCAAAATAAAATCAAATATTTCTCAATAACAAATCGATAATCCCGCGCACCACGTCATTTATTATCGAATCACAATTACAACTTTTAATACAAAGAAAATCACATATCTTTTCTTATCTTACCAAATTACAACAAAAGTCTACTGTCTCACTACTTACCAAACTACAACAGAAATCAGAATTCCGATTCAAGTACTAAGTCTATGCAGCGCTGAACCCCCAGATAAAAAAAAACACCTCCTTGCTTTCGTTCTCATCTTACGATCCCTGCACACAAAACCAACAAATAAACAAAATTGCGAGAAAAAAATGGCCATGGCAAATCTGACTTACGCAGGTACCATCCATTGAGGGAAAAGAATAAAGAAATATGCACTATCGGCTTGCCTACTTGCCTTCGTCTCCTCTCTTCTCTGTTGATCCCATCTCTCCCATCGTTGCAGTCCTCCCATCCTCTCCAATGTGGCAAGAGATGTCATCAAGCACGATCCTAGAGGAGATCGATCGATCGATGGACGAATGGGGCTGCTGGGGCTCCTGATAAGCTTGCCGTTCGCCGCCCTTGCGTTTGAAAATTCACTTCGACGCCTCCCATGGTCGTCCTTCCGTGCATTGGTGATCACGAGGAAGGCGTCTCTTCCTCTCTCTCCCATCCATGGCGATGGAAAGGGGAGAGTCCAAGTTCTCCACGCTTAAACCCTAAACACCGCCAGTACGTGCAACATCTCCATTGCGTCGTCCAGCTTCCTCTCGAGTTAGCTCTCTCACGGGCATAGAGCACAACGCGCTCCTTTGCCTCGCATCATGCCCTATATGACAACTCGTGGAGTCAAATCCAGCACCACATCTTGGGTAGGGGGTCCCAAGCTGGTAGCCTTGGCACGATGATAACAGGGACACATGATTTTACCTAGGTTCGGGCTCTATCGAAGAGATAATACCCTACGTCCTGCTTTGATTGTATTGATTTTAAGGGAGTATAAGTTACAAGTTGATCTACCACAAGATTTATGTGTGTATGAGGGGATCATCTACGGGTCTCACCCCTCAGTTCATATAGATACTGGGGGTGTATATAGGTCGGTTACATCTAGGGTAGTCGTGATGTAGACGATCTAAGTCTTAAAATAGGCGCTAAGTCTTTGAAATTTTCCATCTCGGTGCGTCCTGGGCCCGACGTACATGGCCCAATGGTAGACTATCTTGTGGGTCCTTGGCCCGACCCTCATGGCCAAGAGGCGACGTGGTATGCATTCCCTAGTCCCGGACACCATCAACAACGCCGTGGACGATTGGGCGCGCAACGACGTGGAGCCCTCCTATCACTACAGTGCCAAGGTTTGAGATCATTATTAGAATATATGAACCGTTGTTTTTGTAAGACGTAGATATGGTGTTAAGGCAAGCTGATTCGTGTAGTCTTCTGCTTCAGTATAACCAAACAGTTTTTTGTATGTTCTTCTACAATATTTTTCTCCAGTCTGCATGCAGATTTGTGACTCTTTCAAGATTTTAAATTCACAAAAACAACACATCTACGGTTTATCTATTAGTTTGGAATGGCTAAAAGTGAGCATCTAGTGTTTACTACGTAAGTTTTTTGCGTCCTGAGATGACCATGGTTATGCTATTTTGATATCTCTTATATTTGAGGGACTCACATGCATGCTTTTTTCGAGAAGGGCGCTTAAGGGGACACAATGACTATGAGGAAGTTGGAACTATTGTCTCATTATATTTTTTTTTATCTCGTGGCAACATGCAGGTAGCTGGTCTTAAATAGAGGCCAAGTTTGAAATATATATATATATATATATATATATATATATATATATATATATATATATATATATATATATATTTCACATGTGTAAGAGATCCACTGACTTTTTTTGACAGTGAGAGGTTGAATACATATTATTTTTAGAACGAGATTGACACAATAATCATGGTGGTAAATGGGGCTAACTACAACTTTCCACCTCATTCATATCAATGCATTGTTTACCTTGGTGCTACCCCCTATAAATACCATACTCCAAGTACATGCATAATTTTGTCAGGAGTCTTGGAGATGGCAAGACTTGGATTACAAAAATTGTTTTTATTCTGAATTTTATTCTCATATTCTATCTGAGGGGTTTGTGATCGTTGTAGAAATCTCATTCTTGCTACGAGAATTATCTTGTCTGGAAGTGAAAGAAATACCAAAGCTTCAGAATTTACGCTCTATTCATTCAGTATTTCCCTGTTTAGAAGACAATTTTTTGCATTTGGATTGGTTGCTCTTAGTGTGTTACCTAGTTATGCACTACTCACTCTATTTCCCAATTGCAACCATGTTTGCTAGGGTTGATGATGGGAAATGTTACAAGCAACTTATCCAATGGCGTTGGGTAACTATGTAGCATACATATATTTAGTGATCGTCAGCATGTTGATCTCAAGCGTTGATCATAGAGTGTGACTAAAATGATCCGATAATTCCGACTAGAGGAAGACGCGAGTTGATTAGCTGTTTCGTAGGGTGTTTTATTCAAGATTTCTTTTCATGACTTTTGAAAGTTGTTCTAATGCAATTTGTTTGCGACTAGGAGCGACCGAGCATGACTCGGTAAAATAAGTCATCACATCGGGACCAACCAAGTCTTGCCATGTCCTTACAATTACTAAGCTCCCTATGAGGCCTAGGAGAGCTCCAGAGTTTTTCCGTGAAGTGGGCCCTGTTTGTAATGGTCTGGCCGAGTCATAGGTCCTGCATGACAGTATCGGAACCGACATTCTACTAGTATACTTTTAAAAATATTCAAAAAAAATTGTGAACTTCCAAAATATGTTCACAGATGTTGAAAAACATTTGTGAATCTAAATAATGTTCCTAAATATTAGGATTCTTCACGAATATAAAAAACATTCATGAATTCTAAAAAATGTTCACGAGTTTTCTAGTTGTTCATGATATTTTAAATTGTCATAAATTTAAGAAAAATGTTTTAAATTTAAAAAAAATCATGAAAACTGATATGAACAAATTCATAGATTTTTTAAAAATGTTCACAGTTTTGAAGAAATATTTATGAATTTGAAGGATAGGTACATTTAAAAAAGAGTACAAATGCCATGATAACCTTGTTTGGAGGTATAAAAGTGGAGTTTACTTTGACATTTGAGAACTCACGGTGAGATACATGGATTGATCTCACATAAGGTTTTTTTTATAAGATTTTCCCAAAAAAAGTTTTAAAAAGGTTTAAACCTCTTGCCTTTAAAAGATTTAATACTCTCGCCACATGTCTCATGTGGTCCTTGCGGTCTTCCATGTTTATTTAGAAATAAAGAGAAGTAGCTTTCCAAGATGCTAGTAAGTGGAGGAAAGCAACAGGACAAGAAAAATGCAGCCCTCCACAATCAAAAGTGAAGTGCATTTTGTTGCTTCAACTTCATTTGTAAATCGATGCTTCGGGCTTAATTTATTTATTCGCAACGTGTTTCAGCCATGGAACCCGATTTTATTTTATTTTTTGAAGCTTGAACCGTAGAATTCTATGGTATATTTTTACTAAAAGAACCCGACTTATTCTGGAGACCATCAGTCCATCGCTCAAAGCCGAGGTGACACTTCGGGAGGAATAAGATGCCACTTTAAAAATTGAAGAACAACGTGGCGAAATGATATCTACATATTTGTTTTCTTGTTGTGGGAGGACTTTATTCAGTCCTTGGCTTGCAAGTCTGGACCTTTTTATAAAAATATTCTAGTCTACATCTATTTTGGTTTCTGTACCTCGACTTGATGCTCTCATGCATTGTCTATGGCAACACTTGGCACTTGAAAGTGCACCCTACCTCCTTCAGGTCCTGATTCCCGAATGCACTACGAAATCGGTCGGTGCAATGATCACTTCGGGTCCCAACTCGAATAATGTGTAAAGCTTATGTTGGTTCTCGACTTATTCTATGGAATAGCAAGATTCTAAACAGGCACGTGTAAAGTGAGCTTAGAGTATCTATAGCCGGACTGGCAAATCCGGTCCTTCAAACATTCGTGGATGCGTCCGGAGAAGTGACCAGTCAATCCTTAAATTTGTTCGTCTATGTAGAAAATGATTTGGTGCATCGATAATTGATTGATCGTGCACTAGGCACATATATATAAGTACAAGGGGTGCGACCGGTATCTTGTCTTCTAAGATACACGTACATACGGAGGAAGACAGACACTACAGGTACTGCATACAAAACTCAGACCTACGTACATGTACACATGTTCAACACCCCCCACAGTCGAAGCGTCACCGGTGACGCAGAGACTGGACCGAAAGCCCTCGAAGGTCGAGGTGGGTAGTCCCTTCGTCATGACATTGGTGAACTGCTGATCGGTGAGCACATGTAGAACACGAACACGACCAAGTGCGACGTGCTCCCTGACGAAGTGGATGTCGAGCTCAATATGCTTCGTCCGTCGGTGATGGACAGGGTTGGCAGCAAGGTACCCCACGGAGACATTATCACATTAGACGAGCGTCGCC
This sequence comes from Triticum dicoccoides, assembly GCF_002162155.2. Taxonomy (NCBI): domain Eukaryota; kingdom Viridiplantae; phylum Streptophyta; class Magnoliopsida; order Poales; family Poaceae; genus Triticum; species Triticum dicoccoides. Next base: position 500,782,943 of record NC_041385.1, on the reverse strand, counting down.
TTGATAACCTCACATAGCAACTCCTGAAGTAGCTGTCGTAGCCAAGAGCACTCCGCGATGGCGTTGACCACGGTCCGATACTCAGCCTCGGCGCTCGATCGTGAGACCGTGGGTTGTCATTTAGATGACCACGAAATCAGAGAGGGCCCGAGGTAGACGCAGTAGCCGGAAGTGGAGCGTCGAGTGTCGGGACACCCAGCCTAGTCGGCGTCAGAGTAGGCGACAAGGCTGGTGTCAGGTGATGCCATCAGGGTGAGACCCATGGATGTGGTGCCACGTATGTACTGAAGTATACATTTCACAAGAGCCCAATGGGTGTCACGGGGAGCATGCATGTGAAGGCACACCTGCTGGACAGCATACTGAATGCCCGGACGCGTCAGTGTGAGATACTGAAGCGCACTGACGATGGAGCGGTAGAAGGGAGCGTCGGACGCCGGAGAACCCTCGACGGCGGACACCTTAGCCTTTGTGTCGACAGACGTGGGAGCAGGCTTGCAGTTAAGCATGCCCGCTCGCTCCAGAAGCTCGTAGACGTACTTCTGCTGGTGCAGGAAGAAGCCAGTAGCCCGACGCACGACCTCGATGCCGAGGAAGTAGTGGAGAGCCCCCAAGTCCTTGAGGGCGAACTCGGTGCCGAGGCGAGCTATGATCTGCTGAAGGAGCGCTGGCGATGATGCACTCAGGATGATGTCGTCGACATACAGTAGGAGGTACACAGTGGTGGGGCCCTGGTGATAGACAAACCGGGAGGCATCGAACCGTGTTGACCGGAACCCCTGCTGCTGAAGGAAGGCCGCGATCCGCTGGTACCAGGCCCGAGGTGCCTGCTTCAACCCGTAGAGAGAACGGGAGAGCAAACACACGTGGTCCGGATAGTCGGTGTCGACGAAACCAGTAGGCTGCTGAAAGAACACCTGCTCGTCAAGATTTCCATGCAGGAAAGCATTAGACACATCGAGCTGGTGGACTGGCCAGGCGCGAGAAACAGCAAGCTGGAGAACAACGCGAATCTTGCCCGGTTTGACAACCGGGGTGAAGGCGTCGGTGAAGTACACGTCGGCACGCTGTCGGAAGTCGAGCACCACCTAACGCGCCTTGTAGCGCTCGAGAGAACCATCGGGGTGAGTCTTGTGGCGGAAGACCCACTTGCCAGTGATGACATTGGCGCGGGGAGGTTGCGGAACAAGCTGCCACGTATGGTTGTGCTGCAGGGCGTCAAACTCCTCACGCATCGCAGCTAGCTAGTTCGGATCCCAAAGGGCTGCGCGAGCAGAGGTGGGGAGTGGAGACGGCGACGAGGTAGATGCAGCACACGCGTACTCGTCCGACGGGTAGCGCATGCTTGGACAATGTGTCCCAGTCCAAGCCCGAGTGACCACACCGGTGAGGGGTGCGGCCTCAGCGACGGGGGCCGCTGTCGGTGTCAAAACCGGCGGATCTCGGGTAGGGGGTCTCGATCTATGCGTCTTAGGCTGACGGTAACAAGAAGCGAGGGACACAATGTTCACCCAGGTTCGGGCCCTCTAGATGGAGGTAAAACCCTACTTCCTGCTTGATTAATATTGAAGATATGAGTAGTACAAGAGTAGATCTACCACGTGATCGTAGAGGCTAAACCCTAGAAGCTAGCCTATGATGGTATGATTGTAATTGTGATCGGCCTTCTAAGGACCATCCTCTCCAGTTTATATAGACACTGGATAGGGCTAGGGTTTACACGGAGTCGGTTACAAGGAAGGAAATACAATATCCGGATCGCCAAGCTTGCCTTCCACGCAAAGGAGAGTCCCATCCGGACACGGGACGGAGTCTTGAGTCTTGTATCTTCACGCTCCAATAGTCCGGACGATGTATATAGTCCGGCTGTCCGGGTACCCCCTAATCCAGGACTCCCTCAGTAGCCCCTGAACTAGGCTTCAATGACGATGAGTCCGGCGAGCAGTCTTGTCTTCGGCATTGCAAGGCGGGTTCCATCTCCGAATACTCCAAAGTACCTTTTACGACGAATAGTGTCCGGCTTCTCATCAACATTGTACTCCTCGGCTTCAGTGCCTCAATAATGACCATTTCCACGTGTCGAGTGAATGTGAGGAGCCGAGGCATTTTTGCATTTGCCACCCCCGATCCTTCGGGCTAGCCGTCTATTTGAAGAGACGGGGATTCTTAGATCCAAACCTCACTCTTCCCCTTCGAGCAAGCATCCAGCAGAGCGCTCCGGAAAAACCATTCCAACATGGCCGGTCGTCGCAGCTCTTCTGCCCGCTCTCCTCACTCCAAGCCGGGGGACTGGGAAGAGTGTTCAGTTCCTCATAGCCGTTTGATAGAGTTACAAACCCAAGGGTTTCTCCCACCGGCGTTCATGGTCCCCGTCCGAGCCGGAATAGCCACCTATAACGGCGGGGAACAAGCGGAGAGACCTCTAATCCGTCTCCAGAGGAGCGAATATGCCTCATTCCGCATCTGTTAAGGGGCGTCGGGTTTCCTATCCACCCGTTCCTTCGCGGGCTCCTGGAGTTCTACGGCCTCCAATTGCACAACTTTACCCCTGCCTCCGTACTACATATAGCAGGGTACGTCGCCCTTTGTGAGCTATTTATAGGCTGTGAGGCTCACTTCGGGTTATGGAAGAAGTTGTTCTGCCTTGTCCCCCGCAACCAGGGAGAATCCCTATGTCAAGTGGGCGGGGCCGAAGTATGGCATATTGCCGAGACCGGATATCTATCCGGCACTCCCAAAAAGGCACCAGAGGATTGGCCTTCGGAGTGGTTTTACATTGATGACGTTCCCCTTCCGGATCCAGTCCGGACATGTCTCCCCAAGTTTAGCAACGCCCAGCCGAGGGCACGTCTAAGCTGGCGCCCCCGAGGCCCCCAAGAGGAGGATACTAGGGAAATACACTTCCTGATGAGCAGAATAAAGTTACTGGCCAAATCCGGACTGACGATAGTCGAGGTTATGGCAATATGTATAATGCGGGGAGTGCAACCGCTTCAATATCGGGGCAAGCCCATGTGGCACTTCAACGGGGAAGACGATGCCACCCGCTGTGGCCGTAAGGGTCCGGACTCCGCCACTCCTCTGGCAAGGAGAAGAGGAAGAATTCCTCCACATTAAACTGCGGGATGGATTCTCCATGTACAACCCCCCAAACTGGGTAAGTCGTCATCCCTTTCCCCACTTCACTTATTGTGGCGTTCTTCGCTAAGATTATCTGCCTCGATATTTCCGAGCAGAAACTGAGGAGGGCCGTAAAAGGAATCTCCAACCCTTCCCCGCAGCCAGAGGACCCCGGAAGGGCCCTGGATCCAGGACTCGAAGAAGATCCGGATACGACCGTGGAGCTTGTCAACGGGATATTTTATCGGGCGAGCTTCGATGGCGCCTCAGTGGCTATTACTGCCGATTATCCCGGACTGCTGCCTACGTCACGTGTAAGCCAAGCCGAAGACTCTATCCTCCGAAGAGGACTCCTTCCTGATGTCATGCCTTGCCCCTGAAGTGTCGTGTTTTTGCAGAGAAGATGGGCGGAGCACGGGGCTGAGCCCCTAGGGACTCGTCGGCCACAGGCGTCCGGATCGGGCAGGCTCAAGAGGAAGGCGGTTAGGGTCGAAACACCGCTATAGAGGTAAGGCAAAAACATGTCCTGTAATTATTGTATTTGAAGTATAACAGCTCCCTTCACGTCCTGGTAGGAAGAGGAGTATCCGGACTATATCCGGGGATCCCTCCAATCACGCCTCCACCAGTCGGATTCCAGAACCGGCTTCAAGAGAGGAGGCGGATGTGGGGCCAATGCCGCATAGTCCTCCGACAGAGGACGCAGATATGCTCTCTGCCATGAATTTCGAAGTAGAGAGCGCCATGAATCACCGGCGTCGACGGGCCGTGCTTCACAACAACATCTTTTCCGAAGAGGCATTTAATGCTTTCAATTCGGGAGACGCATACATCCGAGCTGCTCAAGGAGGGCTTGCAAGAGCGACAGACCAGTATACCAAAGATATACGGGTAAGAAAGTTTGATAAGAATGTAAGCAGTAGCCCCTGGGACTTGAAACGGTTGGAACAACTGTTTTAAAGATCAATTTATGCACAGGTTCTTATAGATAAGAATGAGCAGTTGTCTCGGGAGCTGGAGGGGTGCAAGACCCAGCTGAGGGCCACGGTTGCCAAGTTAGAGGAATCCCAGAAGGCCTCATCTGGTAACATTTGTCTCGATTGTACGAAAATGCACCATTTAGTAAGTGGCTGGTATGACGAGTCTAACAGAAAATTCTGCAGATAACCCCGGGGTGAATCCGGAGGGCGGTAGGGATGACGAGTCGCATCTCGAGAGGCAGCTAAAGGCTGGCGAGCGTATTCTTACGCAAGTTAAGCAGGAGAAGAATAATCTTCAAGATGCCAATGTCCGGCTGGACGTGGAATTGAAAGACGTCCGCGCGCAGCTAACGGACTCCGTGAAGGAGAACAAAAGGCTTCGACGCGGCATTTATGGTAAGTGCCTAGACAAACTATAGCATAGTTTAGCGAGGAACTATATTGAAAGAGTTTTGCTTGTAGGAATGTTAACAGGTCGCCCTGAGGAGGAGATGCCCGCATCTGCAGGCGATTTACTGCAAGACCTCTCACAACTGCACAAGCGAGCTCGTTAGGTGATGCAGGGCGTTGCTCAGGCCTTGTGGCCATCAAGCTTCCTGCCGAATGGCATGGGGGAGCTTGTGGACATGCTTCAAGGAGCACAGCGGCGCTTCCGATTGTGGAAGATGTGAGCCTGCCGGCAAGGTGCAAGAGAAGCCTGGGCTATGGTGAAGACACGCTACACCAAGCTGGACCCAAACCATACGGCCGAAGTCAGACTAGAGGGGCTAGATGGGCAAGAAATTCCCGTGAGTCTGGTATATGACCAGGTAGCGTTAGCCGCAAAGTATTCTCAACAGGATTGTAAGCTAGATAGCTTGTTGGATGGTATAGAGGAGGAATATAGTCAGTCCAAGTGACTGTGTAAATCAATGTACATTAGTATTCCCTAGCCGGATTAAAATCATTTTTCATGGCGGACCTTTTCGCTTCAGACCCCGGATCCGATAGTCCGGGGTGTTTCCGAATACCCGCTCAGTTATTCAGAACCGGGGTATGTGTGGAAACCAGGCGTAGGGGTCATAACTGCTTGAACAGATAAGTACCCAACTAGTTATGTTATATTACATGGATAGTAAGAAACATCTTCCAGGGAGAATAGTTTCGTTAGGGGTCCCTTTCCCTGAGTACGCATGCGACGATGCACATGTACGGACTGCGAACAAAGGTGCAGGATACAAAACTTCTGGGGATTTACGTTATAATAGACGAAGACATCTTTTGTTCATCGACCGAATATTCTCTTAAGGAAGCTAGCTTTCGGCTTCACCCAGTCTGAGGTACACATCCGGCTGAACCGGCAGTAACAATTGCAAAGGTGCTCCCCTTATGCCCTAGCCGAATTAACGGGAACATAGGGCATAAACACAAGAGCCAGGAAACCCAGCCTGGCCACATCTTAAGTCATATCGATGCATATAATGGTGAAGAAAAGGCACACATGGAAAAAGAAACGCATATGTGATGGGCAAAAATCCTTTAGAGTAATTTATGCTTAGCTTCCGTATAGGAAGCCCCTAGGTATTGCTTACACACATAGTGCGGCCGGAGTAATCCGGGAGTCCGTACTGTATTAAATACTTTGTGTGAAGAGAAAAAAGGTCAAGAAAGGAAAAGGGAGGGAGCATAACTAAAAAGGAGGAGGTAAGGAGACAAACACTGAGTTCGGCGCTAGGCGTAGAATCTCCGGAGTCTGGACGCGTTCCATGGGTTCGGCTCGAGTCTGTTATCGGACGCATTACGTAAGCGTTACGCTCCTCCGGTGAGAACTTTGTCAATGACGAAGGGACCTTCCCACTTGGGTTTGAGCTTGTCCTTCTTCTTCTCCAGTAAGCGTAGAACGAGCTCGCCAATATTATAAGTTTTGGCCCGCACTTCTGTGCTTTGATATCGTCGAGCCTGTTGCTGATAGAATGCGGAGCGGGCCTTCGCGACGTCGCGCTCCTCCTCAAGGGCGTCCAAGTTATCCTGCCGATCTAACTCGGCTTCCTTCTCTTCGTACATGCGTATGCATGGCGAATCATGTATTATGTCGCAGGGTAGTACTACTTCCGCGCCGTACACCATAAAAAATGGTGTATATCCGGTGGTGCGTTTCGGCGTGGTCCGCAGCCCCCAGAGTACGGAGTCAAGATCCTCGACCCAGTGCGTGTCCGACTCTGTCAAGGATCGCACTAGTCTGGGTTTGATGCCGCTCATGATGAGACCGTTTGCCCGTTCGACCTGGCCGTTTGTTTGAGGATGGTAGACGGAAGCGTAGTCGAGCTTAATGCCCATTTTGCCGCACCAAGCTTTCACTTCATCGACTGTGAAATTTGAGCCATTATCGATGATGATGCTGTGGGGGGACACCGTATTGGTGTATGACCCCGGATATAAAGTCTATTACTGGTCTGGATTCGGCCGTTTTGACTGGTTTGGCTTCTATCCATTTGGTGAACTTGTCTACCATGACCAATAAGTATTTTTTTCTTGTGGCTTCCCCCTTTAAGGGGTCCAACCATATCCAGCCCCCAGACCATGAAGGGCCAAGTTATGGGGATTGTTTGGAGAGCGGTAGGGGGCATATGATTGGCAAAGAGCTGGCAACCGACGCAGTGTTGGACAAGGTCCTGTGCGTCTACTCGGGCCATCGGCCAATAGAAACCTGTACGGAAGGCCTTGCTGACTAGTGCTCGAGCCGCGGCGTGGTGCCCGCCCAGTCCGGCATGGATTTCAGCCAAGAGCTGCCGCCCTTCCTCTTCGGAGATGCACCTTTGGAGCACTCCGGTCGCACTTTTCTTCTCTTCATGGACTTTGTAAGCTTTAGAGCACCGGACGATGCAGCGTGCCTCATTTTGGTCTTCGGGGAGCTCCTGCCTATTTAGGTAGGCCAAGAAAGGCTCGGTCCACGGTGCGATTACAGCCATGACTTCGTGGGCCGAATATGTTATTTCGGTGGTAGAGACTCTGATTACGTCTGATAGTTCGGAATCTGGGGATGTATTCGGATCCGTGCTAGTATTGCCGGTCTCCTCTTCCCATACCACGGATGGCTTGAACAACCTTTCTAGAAATATGTTGGGTGGGACAGGGTCGTGTTTAGCGCCGATGCGGGCGAGGATGTCTGCCGCTTGATTGTTTTCTCGAGCCACATGGTGGAATTCGAGCCCCTCGAACCGAGCTGACATTTTGAGGACGACATTATGGTAGGCCACCATTTTTGAATCCTTGGCATCAAAGTCTCTGTTTATTTGTGATACTGTGAGGTTTGAATCCCCGCGCACTTCCAGGCGTTGAATGCCCATAGAGACTGCCATCCGAAGACCGTGCAACAGAGCCTCATATTCGGCTGCATTGTTGGAGTCTGTGTATAATATTTGGAGGACATACTGGACCGTGTCTCCGGTGGGAGACGTCAGGACTACACCTGCTCCCAATCCGGCCAGCATTTTAGATCCGTCGAAGTGCATGATCCAGTTAGAGTACGCGCCATACTCTTTAGGGAGTTCGGCTTCTGTCCATTCGGCAACAAAATCAGCTAGTACTTGCGACTTGATGGCCCGCCGTGGCTTGTATGTTATGCCGAACGGAAGGAGCTCGATGGCCCATTTAGCGATCCGGCCCGTAGCGCCGCGGTTATTTGTTATATCATTGAGTGGTACTTCGGAGGCCACCGTAATCGAACACTCTTGAAAGTAGTGTTGTAGCTTTCGGGATGCCATGAAGACCGCGTATGCTATTTTTTGATAGTGTGGGTATCGGGATTTGCATGGGGTGAGGACCGTGGATACATAATAAACCGGCTTCTGTAGCGGGAATTTGTATCCGTCTACCTCTCGTTCGACGACGAGCACTGCGCTTACAACTTGATGTGTTGCAGCTATGTACAGCAGCATAGGTTCGCCGATATTTGGCGCTGTTAGGACTGGATTATTGGCCAATAAGGTCTTTATTTCATCGAGTCTAGCCGCGGCTGCATCCATCCACATGAAGTGTTCGGTGCGCCGAAGAAGGCGGTAAAGAGGTAATGCCTTTTCTCCTAACCTAGAGATAAAGCGGCTCAAAGCAGCCACGCATCCAGCTAGTTTCTGGATGTGTTTGAGGTCTGTTGGTATAGCCAATTGCGACAAAGCTCAGATTTTTGCCGGATTCGCTTCAATTCCTCTATTGGAAATGATGAAGCCCAACAATTTTCCAGAGGGGACGCCGAAAACGCATTTTTCCGGGTTCAGCTTGATGTCATATGTTCGGAGGTTGTCGAACGTAAGCCTCAAGTCATCTATTAGGGTTTCGATGTGTCTTGTTTTTATGACTACGTCATCCACGTATGCCTCCACTGTTTTGCTGATTTGCTTTTCCAGGCTTGTTTGAATCATGCGTTGATAGGTTGCGCCGGCATTCTTAAGCCCGAAAGGCATAGTGTTGAAGAAGAAAGGGCCATATGGCGTTATGAAAGCTGTTGCAACTTGGTCGGACTCTGCCATCTTTATTTTATGGTATCCAGAGTATGCGTCGAGGAAACACAGTGAGTCATGTCCTGCTGTGGCATCGATGATTTGATTGATGCGAGGGAGGGGAAAGGGATCCTTGGGGCAAGCCTTGTTGAGGTCTTTGAAGTCGACGCACAGGCGCCAGGATTTTTCCTTCTTTGGTACCATTACCAGATTTGCCAGCCAATCCGGATGCTTGATATCTCTGATGAATCCGGCCTCAAGTAGCTTGGCTAGCTCTACCCCCATGGCTTGCTGTTTGGGCTTTGAAAACCGCCTTAGAGTCTGTTTGACAGGTTTGTATCCTTTTTGTATGTTGAGGCTGTGTTCGGCCAATCTGCGTGGGATGCCCAGCATGTCCGATGGGTGCGAGGCAAAATTTCCCAATTCTCGCGTAAGAAGTCTTGCAGTGCGGCATCCATTGCGGGGCTCAACTGTGTCCCGATGGAAGCTGTCTTTGTGGGGTCCGTTGGATGGACTTGGAAATTGACTATCTCGTCTGCGGGTTTAGATGAGGTGGACTTGGGTCGCTTGTCGAGTATCACGTCGTCCCTGTCCACGGTGGCGCGCAGTGTTGTTAATTCTTTGGCTGCTAGGGCTTCGGATAATGCTTCCAAGGCTAGTGCTGCGGTTTTGTTTTCGGGGCGGAGTGTGACGTCCGGATGACTGGCTAGAGTGATGATTCCATTGGGTCCGGGCATTTTAAGCTTCATGTACCCGTAATGGGGTATAGCTTGAAAGCTTGCGAACGCATCCCGCCCTGGAAGGGCATGGTATCCGCTGCTGAAAGGAGCCACTTGGAATGTGATTTCTTCGGACCTGTAATTCTCCCGGGTGCCGAATACCATATCGAGTGTGATTCTTCCCGCACACCGTGCTTCTCGACTAGGGATAATTCCCCTGAAGGTTGTGCCGCTTTGTTCAATGCGGCTTCTATCAATTTCCATCTTCTTGAGTGTTTCTTCGTAGATCAAGTTTAATCCGCTTCCACCGTCCACGAGTACTTTAGTGAGCCGAAAGCCGTCCATTATTGGGCTAAGGACCAGAGCGGCTGGTGCCCGGACGGTCTGGAATTGAGGTTCGTCACTGGCATTGAAAGTTATAGCAGTGTCGTTCCATGGATTTATTTTTGCCACATGGTAGATTCCAGCGGGGCTTCGATGAGCTCGCTTGCACCTATTGTTTGAGGCGAAAGTCTCAAAGACTGTTAGTACCGTATTGTGTTCTTTGGCGGGATGTTGTTCTATTTTATGGATTACAAGGAGATCCTCGCCACTTTTTGCTACCTGCCGGAGTATCCAACATGCCCTAAGGCTATGGGTTGGTGTTGTGTCCAGCGTACTGTGAAGTTTACATGGCCCATTGAGCCATTCTTCCAATACGGTTCCACGCCTTGGGGCGGGTTTCGACTTCTTGGGAATTGGATCGGCCAAGCTACGAGAGTTCGCCCGTTTAGCTCGAACAAAGGTTTTGGTGAGAGCCGGGCTATCCCAAAATTCTGTTTGGGTTTTCCAGGCACTTTCCATCGCACAGTATTTTTGTACTATGGTTGCTAAGTCAGCAAGGTGTACTATGTCACGGCGACTTATAGCATTAAGGATTCCTTTGTCCGTACAGTTTTTGCAGAAAAGTGAGACTGCGTCCTCCTCGCGACAATCCTTGACCTTATTTAACACAAGGAAGAATCTGGCCCAGTAGCGATGTACTGTCTCATGGGGCTCTTGTCTGATATGGGAGAGACGACTTAAGCACGTATGGGCGTCCGTGGCTGAGTCCGGATTCTGATCCGGCCTAGCGCCTAGGGGCAGGGGAGCCTCCAAGTTCGACAGCTCGGGATCCGGGATGCTGCCCAATTTTTTCGGCCGAATACCCGATCCTAAGTTCAGGATCTGGGCCATGTCTTCCCTCGAGCGGGAGTTCGGCTCAGGGAGCTCGGTGATCCGGACACGATTCGTCCTCAAAATAGAGGGGTAATCCGTATGTGGTTCCTCCACTACCGCTATCTCATGGGTGGCCGGCGGGGATCTAATGTCCCTTTGGTCAGGTTTAAGCCCGATCCGGTCATAGTCTGTAGCGACTCCCAAAGCGGCGATGCGATCGAAGAGCTCATTAAGGGAGGAGAGCTCTATCGGATCCATATGTTCGGCGAGTTCCGAATTGATGCGAAGGTTATGTGTGATGACCCGCGAGGCCGTCGTTGGCGCGACAGCCGATGGGGCGGCCATGATGAAGCCGCCAAGTCGGACAGTTTGGCCTACAACCAGTGCTCCCCCGAAGGTAATGTTGTCCTTGACAACGAGATGAGCCATCGAGCCTTGCAGCGACGACACAGAGGAACTCTCAATGAAAGCACCAATGTCGGTGTCAAAACCGGCGGATCTCGGGTAAGGGGTCCCGATCTGTGCGTCTTAGGCTGACGGTAACAGGAAGCGAGGGACACAATGTTTACCCAGGTTCAGGCCCTCTCAATGGAGGTAAAACCCTACTTCCTGCTTGATTAATATTGAAGCTATGAGTAGTACAAGAGTAGATCTACCACGAGATCGTAGAGGCTAAACCCTAGAAGCTAGCCTATGATGGTATGATTGTAATTGTGATCGGCCTTCTAAGGACCATCCTCTCTGGTTTATATAGACACCGGAGAGGGCTAGGGTTTACACGGAGTCGGTTGCAAGGAAGGAAATACAATATCCGGATCGCCAAGCTTGCCTTCCACGCAAAGGAGAGTCCCATCCGGACACGGGACGGAGTCTTGAGTCTTGTATCTTCACGCTCCAATAGTCCGGACGATGTATATAGTCCGGCTGTCCGGATACCCCCTAATCCAGGACTCCCTCAGCCGCAGCAGGGGCCACGACGACGGGGGCCGCCGCAGGGGCCGCGGCGACGGGGGGCGCGGTAGGGGCCGTAGAAGCAGGGGTCGCCGGCGCGGGGAGCGCGGGCAGGGCCGAGTCCGGTGCCTGGCTGGGCGGTCCGCCAGAGGTGGAGGCAGGGCGAACCGCGCTGTGGGAGACGCCAAAGGTGAAGGTACCTGCTGAAACGGGAACACCAGCTCATCAAAGTACACATGCCGCAAAGTGAAAACGCGATGGGACACTGGATCATAGCACCGGTAACCTTTGGTGTTGGGAGGATAACCAAGGAAAATGCACGGAAGCGACTGGGGAGCGAGTTTGTGAGGAGCAGTGGACGCGGTGCTAGGATAACAGAGACACCCGAAGATGTGAAGACCATCATAAGATGGAGCCGCACCGAAGAGGAGCTGGTGAGGAGCGTAGTTCCAACTGGAACGACAGGGGCGAATGTTAATAAGGAGGCCGGCGGTTGCGAGAGCGTCCGGCCAGAACCGAGGAGGCACGTAGGAGTGAAAGAGCAACATGCGGACACAGTCATTAAGATTGCGAACGACGCGCTCGGTGCGACCATTCTGCTGGGATGTCTAGGGGCAGGTGAGACGAAAGATGGTGCCGTGGGACACAAGTAAATTGCAGACGGCGACGTTGTCAAACTCCTTGCCGTTGTCAGTTTGCAAGGCGAGAATAGGACGACCGAACTGTGCAGTGACATATGAATAAAAGGCTGTGAGTGTGGCAAGAGCGTCAGACTTGCGACGGAGAGGGAATGTCCATACATAATGAGAAAAATCCTCCAATATCACCAAATAGTATAAATAGCCCGTCTTGCTAGCAACCGAGGACTTCCAAACATCACTATGCAATAACTGAAACCAAAAGGTGGGAATGTTTGTAGACTCGCTAAAAGGAAGACGAACGTGATTTCCAAGACGACAAGCCTCACACGTGTGATCGTCGACCTTATTACATGAGAAAGAAAAACTCTGAAGAATCTGACGCATAACGGTGGAGTTGGGATGACCGAGACGGGCATGCCAAAGATCGACACTGGCGGCGAAGGCGAGGGGACGACGGGTGGTGGTGGCGCTGGAGGGATGCACTGGGCAAAGCTCATCCGGGCTGTCACATCGGAAGAGTACCATCCGTGTACGGGCGTCCTTCACAGAAAAACCGATATCGTCAAATTCAAAAGTGATAGGGTTCTCACGAGCAAGGCGACAAACAGAAACAAGATTAGTGACTAAGTCAGGAGACACAACAACATTAGACATATTGACAGGAGTAGAAGTAAAGGGAAAAGACATATGACCGACATGTGTAATGGGTAGGGAGGAGCCGTTACCAACGTTGATACGAGTGGGAGTATGAACGGGAGTGGCGGACGTGAGGTTACCGGGATGAGTAGTCATGTGAGCGGCGGAGCCCGAGTTCATCTACCAGTCACCACTGCCACCGTAGGAGCTCGGTGACGGGGCGGAGTGCAGAGCAGTGAGCAAGGCCGGGTCCCATGGCGGTGGCACTTGAGGAGGGTAAAACCCTCCATAGGCCGGCGCGGGAGCCGCACCGAAGGCCGATGCTGCAGCGGCGCCGTAGGCGGGCGCAAGCCGGGGTGGCACGATAGCCGCTGTAGGGAGCGGCGTTCTGCACGGCGAAGAGAGCCTGGTGGCTCCCCGGGCGAGGCCCAAGGATGCCTAGAACAGGAGCCCGAGGGACCGGCATCGAGTACACTTGGACGACGCCGGTCCACGGGTTGGTGTCGTACGTCCATGGAGGAGTCACCCGCTACTGCTGCTGCTGCTGACGAGCCC
>NC_041385.1:500766068-500769278 GCF_002162155.2 Triticum dicoccoides | reverse complement strand
TGTCGCAGCGTCCACTGCCCGGCTGTTGGGGGGCAGCGGGAGGGGCGGGAGGCGCGGGGGGGAGGGGAAAGTACCCCAGAGGCGTGGGGGGCGGCGACTGCTAGCGTGGCGCGGGTGGGGTGGCCGGTGGAGGGGCGCCAGGCGGCGAGGGCATGATGCTGCACACGCTTCTTGACCCCCTTCATCTGGAGCTCCTCCAACCGCAAGTACGCCACGAACTTGGGGAAGGAGGGCTCCGGCATCAAGGTGAGGTTGGAGGCGGCGTTGCCGAAGTCCTCGTTGAGACCAGCGGTGAGCGTGCTGAGGAGGAGGTCATCATCCACCTTGGCTCCAATGTCGCGACCCGCCAACGTCTTCAGGCAGCGATAGTAGTCATCAATGGACTGGTCATCCTAGTGACAGTCAAAAAATTCCTGCTGCAAAAAAATGCGGCGCTGAAGCTTGTTGTCGGTGAAGAGGCCGTTCAGCTTGACCCACATGGCGTGGGCTTCGTCGCCGGCGATCACGACCGTGTGGAGCAAGTCCTTGGAGATGGTGGTGAAGAACCACCGGATGATCGTGGCGTCGATCGCGGCCACTCGGCGTCGTCCACCATGGCGCGGGAGTCAACGGTGCCATCCACATAATCCACAAGGTTGTTCTCGTGGAAGAGCAGCGAGAAGTACGTCTTACACGCGAAGTACGTGGAGTTGGAGGCGTCGAGGACCACGGGGACACGTGCGTGGACGTTGATGTCGCGGATCTCAGCAGGCTTGACGGCTAAGGGGTTGGAGTAGGTGGAGGCATTGGACGACATGGCTGCGATGGCGTGGGGAAGGAGGCGGCGCGGTTGAGGGGGAGCGGCGCGGCGGTGGGAGGTGGCGGCGCGGCGGGGAGGAGAGGGCGCACGGGGAGGCGCGCGTGGGGGAGGGGAGGTGGCGGCGGCGTGGGTTGGCGGCGGCCTGAGGCGGCGGCTCGGGTTTGTAGAAGCGGTAGGATCGACTTGCGATAGATACCATCTAGAAAATGATTTGGTGCATCGATAATTGATTGATCGTGCACTAGGCACATATATATAGGTACAAGGGGTGCGACCGGTATCTTGTCTCCTAAGATACACGTACATAAAGAGGGAGACAAACACTACAGGTACTGCATACAAAACCCAGACCTACGTACATGTACACATGTTCAACAATCTACATGCGGATACCTCATACTAGAAATCTTAAATTCATACAAAAGCATGCAAAGGATCCACGTACTACAAAGATCAACTACCCTAGTCCTCGCCTCCGTGCCCGGCTCTGGGTATATGGCCGACAGCCACAGCTCCACCTCCTGCGGCTCCTCCGCGTCGACCTCTGCATCCATATCCGCTTCGACCTCGCCGAAGGGCACCTCGGTCGCCGCCCGTTCCTACCGGATGAACCGTCAGTTGGCCTCCACATAGGCATCATCGTGGATGGACTCCAGGATGGTCTGCTGCTCCGCCATCTCGGCCGCTTGGGCCACGGCGAACTCCGCCTCTGCATTCTCCATGTTGAAGCCCGGAGCGAGTGCCAGCTCCCGCTCTGGCAGCTCTGCCTTGTCCTCCTTCGAATCTGCCACCCCCATCGGAGTCGGCTGCTGCTCCTCTCCCTCCTCCTCCTCCGCTTGCTCCTCCTCCTCCGGCTCCGACGAGTCCGAAGGAAGCCCGGCAGCGACGGGGTGGTGCGCGCAGCATGCCTGCCCGGATCTCCTACTCGATCTGGTACTAGCGCTCTGGTTTGAGCATAGCGTACGTGGTTACCTCCTGCCGGACCATGGCGAAACTGGAGAGCGTGGGAAGAGCAGCGGAGCAGGAGAGAGGAGGTGGATGGGCTCGGGTTTGGCGGCGCGGAGAGGAAGGAGGTGGACGCGCTAGGGCAGCGAGCCGGAGTGGCGCCACGTGGCGTTCACACCTCCCACAGGAGGAGACGTTCGTTGGACCGCCGGGTTTTTGGGCGATTCCGCGTAGGACTCTACCGTCAGTCCGACGTGGCAGGCGAGCCCGGGCGCCCCCATATCCGCCCATTTTTTGGCTGAATATGTGGGGTGCCGGCCATCCCGGGCATTTGAGGCCCATTTAAGGAGCCTGTCTGGGTCGAATTTTCGTGACTGAATCAGTGATCGGGCCGTCCGCCGGGTGAGGCTGGTTTGGGTGCCTGACTATAGATGCTCTTAAAGTAGCAATTGTCTTTTCTTTCCTCCTCCAGAATAAAAGGCCTTACGCTGTCCTCCTCCTCCCTTGGGCGTCACCACCGGTTCGACCCATCTCCATGGCCTTTGGGCTATGAAGGTGCAGAGGACCCCGGACCCCTGCCGGTGGGAGAATCTCATTCCCCGTTCTTGTTATAGGTTCAACATCTTGGTTGGGGTTGTGTGGCGGCGGCGATTCTCTCAGTAGGAATAATATCTTTCGCATTCTATCCCTATCTCGTTGGTGCGTCTAGCATCGTCGGAGGGCTTGTGGAGGCGTGTCTTCATTGAATCTTGCGGGATTAAGTTGGTACTGGTCTTCAATGGATCTGCTTGGATCTGGTCTTCGTTCGTCTTTGTTTGTGAGTTTACAGGTTTGATCCGTCTAATCTATGAATTTTTTCATCGGCGATGGTTGTTGTTTTGAAGCACTAGTCATATGGGTCTTAGCACTACGACTTCCAGACTGTGTACTATAATAAGGTTTCTCTGGCTCCGGTGAGGAAGGGGCAAAGACGGTGGCACACATTCAACTCGTTTCAGTGTTGATAGTCGTCGCTAGGTGGTCAATAGACCTGACTGTAATTTTTATTAACTCTTGTCGTTATACTGCCTTAATTGAAGATGAATAGAATGGAAATTTCTCAAGAAAAAAAGTGACTTTAAAGTAACATTTGTACGATGCGGTTGCCCAATTTTTGTCCAGTAAGAGCAACTCCAAGGCGGCGACCCACTTCGTCTGCTGCCGTCTATTTGGGTTGCCGCGAACAAAAGTGATGGCCCAACGCGCCGACCCATTCCCAAATCGCGTCCGCCCGGACCCATTTCCAGCCCAAATTTGGGCCTGAAATGCGTCGGCACGGACGCGCTGCGCGTCCTCGCGGTGTCCGCCGCGTTCCCACCTGGCGGCTGGTCAACTACCACCTGTGTCTTTATTAATGATGCGGGACGACCGCGGGCCCACGCGTCAGTGACGGCGGGACGTCCTTTTTTAACCCGAGCGTGCGGGGG
>NC_041385.1:500763453-500765736 GCF_002162155.2 Triticum dicoccoides | reverse complement strand
AGCATCTTCCTGCTGGCCACGGCGGCGCATTAGCGTTCCAGTGCACCAAGCGAACTGGCATTGGGAGCACCGCGTCCCCCTCCCTACCCCGATGTCAAGCTGCCACACAACTGGCATTTGGACCCGCAGAGGATCCAAGTGTCGGGATCGGCACGGGCGCACGTGAAGGAGGTGCAGGGCACCGGCGGCAGCAGCTGACGCCGGAGCAGTGCCTCAACCCCGCCTACGCACCAGACTCTCCCGATTGGGAGGTCTGGTTCGTGTTGGAGCATGAGAAGCAGCGTCGGCGCGGTGTCCGCGACGTTGAGGCTGGCACCCTGCCGACCCTTGTCGTGTGCGACAAGGACCAGGAGGCAGAGGCCGCCTACCAGGCGGCACTGGCGGATGTCCTCCGTGAAAGCAAGGAGGAGGAGGCGTACCAGGTGCGGCTGTTGGAGGCCGTGGCGCTCTCCGCTGCCGGCGACTGCGTCGTGTTGCCAAGGCCGAGCCGGCGCTGACCCCCGTCAAGCCAGAGCGCTACATATGGGACGGGTGCGTGCGCGAGTGGGTCAGCGCGCCGCCCGTCTGGTTTGGGGCGATGCCGGCCCAGGAGCAGATGTACCTAGAGCAATGGCGGCAGCGCAGGCTTGCGGAGGAGCGCCGCGAGGGCAAGCGGCTCAAGCAGTTGGAGCGCGACGCCGAGGCGGAGGAGGAGCGTCGTGCCGGCGGCGGCGCAGCCCAGCCAGCGACGGCATAGCCACCAGAGGACGATGTCGCCGCAGCCTGGGGGACGGCGTTCCCCTGGGCTGGGCCGACGCCTACGCTTGTCGACCTCACTGGCTACGACGACGACAAGGACGTCTAGGGCAGTGCGCCTTCTAGTTTTAGTTTTATTAAATGTTTTACTTAATGTAAAGTGGACTTGTGGACTTTCGTTGACCTTTATGGCTGCATTAATGTTTAATTGATGTTTTATATTTTCAAAATATTTGTGGCATATTTTTTCGTGCCACCTCAAGAATGGATTGGGTCAGCGTTGGGCGCAAGCACCGATGCAATGCAAACACATCCGTTTAGGTCGTAGCGTCGGAGTTGCTCTAAGGTGGACTATCAGTTGTTAGGACGTGCGCTTCTGCGCAGCCGTCGTTGGTAAGTCGACCTCGTTGCATTCTAGCTACCGTGTGATAAGTGATAAGGGAAGGGGTCTACTCACGATAACACGAGAGGAGACGCTCACTGTGTTGTAGCATCATTTCCTTGGTGTGAAACAGCAACCGTACCCGACGAACCTTCGTACTATGGATGCGTTTCAGGCCATGAGAAGTACGTGCGTCAGCCATCAATTAGCAAGATGGCTTAGAGATGCAGAATGCTCGAGTCGGGATCAGCGGCTGCGGCGGCGGCGGCTTTCGGTTACATGAACGCAAAGGTAGGTTCGGCGGGAAGGTTCTGCGACATGGATCGGTCGACACGAGATGGACAAGGAAAGAAGAGCCGGACTTTGCTTGTCCTGCGTCTACTCTACTATTGCTTTCTTTCTTTTTTTCTTTCTTTCTTTGGTCTCCTGCCTGCGTGCGCCTAGCTCTCGACCGTATTCTCAGTTTCGGCCAAGCCTCGATTAATAATAAGTATTCAAAAGGTGATTTACCATGTCCTTTTATTCTACTATTTCTTTCTTTCTGGTGAAGCTAGCGTCAGAAAATGCAAGCAGCAAGGTCGTACCAATTTTATGGCTGGCTGGTTGTGGTTGCCATATACTAGTAGGATGGGTGGATCATGTGGCCACAATCATCACCGCTAGGTTCCGGAAATGGTATTGGTTACATCGGATTGCTTTGTTGTTGACAAGAGGCATCTGGTTAGCTAGGGGCCGGGGAATGCATCTTGTAGAATCCACGCACACCTCTTTCTTTCTTCGCGGGAGAGACATCTCCTTTGTCCACCAACCACAACCAGCTAAGGCTTTGCGGATATCAAAATGGTCATGTGTAACTCGGATAGTATATTTAGCCTTGTCAAGCTTTACCCCGAAAGTATATATATACAGTATCATGCCTTGCTTTGTCAACTCAATTATAGATTACTAGTATGTATGCACGCGCAATGGCGTCTTAACATTGTAGGTTGACTTGGGCCGAAGAAAACACTACATGGAATCTTTTGAGAAATCCTAAAAAAACATGATTCCAGACAAATGAAAATTGTGCGTGTACGGAAGCAGAAACGAAATGCCTATAATTTAAATAAGAAAGCTTCTCATGTTCATATACTCAATGTATGTTTTTAAGGCGTCGCCTAGGCATT
>NC_041385.1:500682025-500763168 GCF_002162155.2 Triticum dicoccoides | reverse complement strand
CTTAAAAACTATCACATGCAAAGAATGTGTAGTATACATTAAATTTGGGTACCTATTGCTATGTTTTAATGTAACATTTGCTACAGCTTTCGATCCAAAAGTGCACACCAAGTCAGTGACGTCATATATGTGGCCGATGCACTATCTTTCTTGCTACAGCTTTCCACCCAAAACTGCACTGGTTCAATCTGTTTAGTTTTATATATTTCTTCGTCTTACTTTTACCGCTTGTCAGACTTGGTAGTACTGAAGCAACCTACCTATCAACCACATGTACCGCTGCCCGGGTCTACTTTGTTGAAATAATTTGTGCTGCTTCGAGGGGATGCGAGGAGTGTGGAATCTGGTCTCTCGAAACTCAGTTAGCTCCAACCTGCTGCAGACATGCAGTGGGTTGGTTCTAGAACGACCTAGATAGTTTTAACTCTATGCTACTTCATGGCTGCCTCTGGAACAATCCAGATGACACTCAGCGCTACTGTAGCTGCGAATCCAAGCACTTTTGGCCGTCGGATGGACCCAATGAACGGCCAGATATACATTGCAATGCATGAATTCAAACCGATACACTATATAGTAGTATAGTATAGATATACACATAGTGTTTTACTCTATACGATTCTGTTGGAAATATGAGCAATTTACCGAATGATTTTATTAACAGAAATAATAGATAAAACATGACTAAAATAGCAAATATAAAGCAAGTCATGCAATCTGACAGAGAGAAGGTAAACATCGTCCGCATATATGAACTTGAGGTAAACACATCTAGAACAGTCACTAGATGAAGTTGCTTACACGACATAGAGCCTAACATACGTAGGACAGAAACTAGAGCCAAGAACTGTAACAGGACTTCTAACAGAAAGGAGAAGAACACGTACGGCACAGCAGCAGCAGAAGCACTGGACTTGGGGTCGGTGTCCTCGCCTGCCATGTCGTCGAGGAGGTCGTGGACGTCGGGGAAGAAGTCGTCGTCCGGGAAGTAGTCGTCGGCGATCGGATCGTCCGTGATGAAGAAGCCAGTAGTCGCGCTGAGCGCTCCCCAAAAACCTTATCACCCTTCTCCCGTACAGGACTCAAAGAGTGCGGTTTCGGAGGCCTACTGCCCCGACCTGCGGTGCACGCCGCAAGCCGGGATGGAGAAGATCGTAGCAGCAGCGCAGTGCTCAGGAATCGATGGCGAGAGGAAGAAGTAGTTCTGGTGCGTCTTGCTGAGAGGAGCGACCTCCCTTTTATAGGCGTAAGAGAAGGAGGTGAGAGGGCAGCGTCGGGAGCTGAAGGGACCGAGGGAGATGAAACGAACAGACAGCAGCCGAAGGGTGCAGCGTTCACATTTAATCTCCACCACAGCAAAAACTTTCCATCTCCCGATTGACCTTTCGTATACCCGTAGTGCGTGGCAAAATTTAGACATCGGCTCGGCTCATTCCCGCAACCCGCGGCGCGTCGTGACGAGGCGTGGCGTGGCGTGGCGTGGCGGGCGGCGGAGGAGGAGCGCGCGTGGATGTCCCTCTTGTTCTCATGCTCATACAAGTGGAGAAGGAGCCTCCCTTATAAAGAGGTTCAACTCCCTCTAAACTAGCAATGTGGGACTAAACTTTAGTTCCACCTCTTGCCTTGCACAAATGGGCTGCGTGGGCCTCTAGGATTTACTAGGAATTTCTGAAACTGCTACTAGGCTAGGCCCAAAATGGACAAAATTTCAGCAATCCCCCACCAGATCCCAGAGGCACACAAAATTTGCCTTTGGTTCCAAAACACTGTTTTATATACCGGTACTGCAGTGGAGACTATTAAGTTGAACTTCCACCTAGAATTCTATGCTACACTAATAAGCAACTTGAACAGTGGACTGGGCCTTGCACTGCAAGTTTTCTGCGAATCTAACTTCACATAAAGCCTTGACCGATACGTGGATACCGTGGGTCTTCCCCGCGGGTGGAGCTTATGCGTCATACTTCATGACCTTTCATGAGTTTACTAGAGAGAACCCTACTCTCATATATTGCGACGTTTGACAATCAGACTCATATAGGTGTGTTCTTCAAAAAATGTTCTGCAGGACAAGATCTCTGCTTCAAAGAGCCACTTAGAACACATTAAGATATACATCAACCTGCCATGCAGATTAGGAGAGTATTGCATTTTCATGGAGTGGTATTTTTAATAGTAAGGATACTCTCCTCCCAGTTGACAAACAGCTTGTCTTCCACATCTAATTCACGGGATCTCCGATCACAAAGAATAGGTTACCATTGTGAACAACTCATATTGTGGGTCTCATACCCATCTCCCTTGATGCATTATCTATCACATTATGTGATAGACCCTTAGTGAAAGGATCTGCCAGATTCTTAGACGTTTGGATATAATCCAATGCAATAACTCCAGAGTTTTTCATTTTTTTCTGACAGACTTTAACCTTCTCTGAACGTGTCTTGATGACTTCATGTTATCCTTAGAGCTGTTCACTTTCGTGATCACAGTTTGATTGTCACAGTTCATAAGGATACCAGGTACATGTTTCTCAACAACGGCAAGTCATTCAAGAGCCGGCGAAGCCAATCTGCTTCGACTGTAGCTGTATCTAGTGCTGTGAGTTCTGCCTTCATAGTTGACCTCGTTAAGATGGTCTACTTGCAAGACTTCCAAGAAACAGTGCCACCTTCATGAGTGAACACATATCCGCTCGTGGCCTTTATCTCATCAGCATCTGAGATCCAGTTTAAGTCACTATACCCTTCAAGCACCTTTGGGTGCCCAGTGTAGTGAATTCCATAATTCACAGTGCCTTTCAAATAACGCAAAACTCTCTCTAGAGCTTTCCAATGCACATCTCCTGGTTTTGAGACAAACCGGCTCAGCTTGCTAACAGCAAAAGAGATGTCAGGTCTTGTAGCACTGGCTAAGTACATAAGCGAGCCAATAATCTGAGAATACTTCAATTGATCTCTAGCAATTCTTTGATTCTTTCGAAGCAGCACGCTAGCATCATATGGTGTTGGAGAAGGCTTGCAGTCTCTATAGCCAAAGTGACTCAAGATCTTTTCCACATAGTGAGATTGAAGCAATGTAATCCCACCATCATCATCTCTCAACAACTTGATATTCAGAATGACATCAGCCACTCCTAAATCCTTCATCTCAAAACAGCGAGATAGGAAATCCTTGACCTCCTTAATAACATTCAGATTTGTTCCGAAAATCAGTATGTCATCAACATACAAGCAAAGCATAACTCCCTCGCCCCCACCATGGTGATAGTACACACATTTGTCAGCTTCGTTCACAACAAAGCCTGCAGCTGTTAAAGTTCTTTCAAACTTCTCATGCCACTGTTTGGGTGCTTGCTTGAGTCCATACAAAGACTTCAGCAACTTGCACACTTTCCCTTCCTGACCATCTATTACAAACCCATCTGGTTGTTCCATATAAATTTTCTCATCCAACTCTCCATTTAGGAAAGCAGTCTTAACATCCATTTGATGAACGAGAAGACCATGTGAGGCAGCTAGTGAAAGTAGAACTCGAATAGTGGTCAGTCGAGCCACAGGTGAGTAAGTATCAAAGAAATCTTCACCTTCCTTTTGGGTATAACCCTTAGCCACGAGCCGAGCCTTGTACTTTTCAATAATACCATCAGGCCTAAGCTTCTTCTTGAATACCCATTTGCATCCTATAGGTTTGCACCCATAAGGACGATCAGTTATCTCCCAAGTTTCATTCGCCAAGATGGAATCCATGTCGCTATGAACTGTTTCCTTCCAGTAGTCAGCATCTTCAGATGCATAGGCCTCTGAAATAGAAGTGGGAGTGTCATCTATGAGATACACAAGAAAATCATCACCAAAGGACTTTGCAGTCCTCTGTCTCTTGCTCCTAATAGGAACTTCATTGTTCTCCTCCACAGGACTTTCAAAGTGTTCCATCGAAATGGCAGGCTCGGTAATTGTAACTGGTTCCTGATTTGATGAACTAGGCATCTCCTGATTAGATGAGGTAGCCATATCCTTCATGGAAAAGATATCTTCAAAGAAAGTCGCATCTTCATGATCATACCGACATGCATGTCAGGTACCTCAGATTTTACAACCAAGAATCTATAGCCAATGCTATGAAAAGCATATCCCAAGAAAACACAATCCACAGTCTTTGGTCCAAGTTTCCGCTTCTTTGGAATTGGAACATTGACTTTCGCCAAACAACCCCATGTTCGCAGATAAGAGAGTTTTAACCTTTTCTTCTCCCATTCCTCGAATGGAGTTATCTCTTTCTTCTTTGTGGGAACTCGATTTAGGACATGACATGCTGTCAATATCGCCTCCCCCCACCATGCCTTGGAGAGACCCGATGTGTCTAACATGGCGTTAACCAAATCAGTTAGAGTACGGTTCTTTCTTTCGGCCACCCCATTTGACTAAGGTGAGTAGGGAGGCGTCCTCTCATGGATTATACCATGTTCCTCACAAAAAGCATCAGATTCATTGGAAAAATACTCTCCACCACGGTCGGACCTAAGCCTCTTGATTTTCCGATCAAGTTGGTTTTCCACTTCAGCTTTATAGATCTTGAAAAAGTTCAAAGCCTCATCCTTAGATTTCAGAAGATACACACAGCAGTATCTAGTGGAGTCGTCAATTAACGTCATGAAATATTTCTTTCCACTTTTTGTCAAAACACCATTCATTTCACATAGATCTGAATGTATAAGTTCTAGTGGTGCAAGATTTCTCGTCTCCGCAGTCACGTGAGATTTACGAGGTTGCTTAGCTTGCACACACACTTGACACTTAGATCCCTTAACGGTGGTGAAACTAGGGATTAAGTTCAACTTCGCTAGTCGCGACATGCAACCAAAGTTAACATGACAAAGTCATGAATGCCACACATTTGATTCACTATTGTTGCAAATATGATTAACAACTTTATTGCAAACGTCTGATAAGGATAAACGAAACAGGCCTCCTGACTCATAGCCTTTACCAACAAAGGTTTCATACTTGGATATTACAAATTTATTCGACTAAAAGACAAGCTTATAGCCATCTCTACACAAAAGAGATCTGCTAACAAGATTTTTATTGACGGAGGGGACATAATGCACGTTCTTCAGCCGCACGATCTTCCCTGAAGTAAACTTCAGATCGACCGTGCCAACACCACGAACAGAAGCACTTGAACCGTTGCCCATCAGCACGGTTGAAGTCCCTGCGGTCTGATAAGACGAAAACATGGAAATATCACCGCATACATGCACATTAGCACCCGTGTCAATCAACCAATCAGGAGAATGACATACTAAAAAAATAGTGAGAAATATACCATACCCAGCATCCTTCATGTCAATGTCTCCGATGACAATATTAGCGGTCTTGCCGCCTTTCCCAGGATGACGCTTGTCATAGCGATTGTGGCAACTAGGAGCCCAATGATCAGGATCTCCACACACATGGCAAGCACCTTTCTTCTTGTCATTCTTCTTCTTGAAGTTCATGTGTTGCACAGCCTTGTTCTTCCCATCAAACTTTCCTTTACCATCAAACTTGTCTCTGTTCTTGAATTTGTGGGACTTTAAGTTTTTCTTCTGTACCAGATTGGCACTAGATCCTCCCTCAATACCTCGAACACGTGTGTCCTTTGCTCTCGCCTTTTCTTCCACATCAAGAGTGCCAATGAGATCCGGAACGGAAAACTCCTGTCTCTTATGCTTCAGTAAGGTAGCAAAGTTCCTCAATGAAGGAGGAAGCTTAGTGATGATACCCCCAGCAACAAACTTGTCCGGTAGGATACAATTGAAGTGCTCAAGTTCTCTAGCAAATGACTGTATCTCGTGAGCCTGCTCAACCACGGAGCGCTCTTCAGTCATTCTGTAATCATAAAATTGCTCCATGATGTACAACTCAGTGCCGGCATCCGAGACCCCAAACTTGGCCTCGAGTGCGTCCCACATATCTTTTCCATTGTCAATTGACGCATAAGCATCAACTATGTTCTCACCAAGAACACTCAAGAGAGCAGCCTTAAACAAGGTATCCATTTTCTGAAAAGCTTGTGCCTGTTGGGCATCTTGCTCTCCTTCAGGTTTGCCAAGAGTGGCGTCATAGCAACTCATGGTTTGAAACCATAAGACTGCTCTCACGCGCCACCTCTTATAATAGATACCCTCAAACATAGGAGGTCTCATGGAAGCAACATAACCATTCGAGGTAAATTGCCTATAGTAAGGTTTTTGGATTGTTGGAAATATGAGCAATTTACCGAATAATTTTATTAACAGAAATAATAAATAAAACATGACTAAAATAGCAAATATGAAGCAAGCCAAGAACTGTAACAGGACTTCTAACAGAAAGGAGAAGAACATGTACGGCACAGCAGCAGCAGAAGCGCTGGACTTGGGGTCGGTGTCCCTTCTCCCGTACAGGACTCAAAGAGTGCGGTTTCGGAGGCCTACTGTCCCGACCTGCTCATTCCCGACGAGGCGGGCGGCGGAGGAGGAGCGCGCATGGATGTCCCTCTTGTTCTCATGCTCATACAAGTGGGGAAGGAGCCTCCCTTATAAAGAGGTCCAACTTCCTCTAAACTAGCAATGTGGGACTAAACTTTAGTTCCACCTCTTGCCTTGCACAAATGGGCTGTGTGGACCTCTAAAATTTATTAGGAATTTTTAAAACTGCTACTGAGCTAGGCCCAAAATGGACAAAATTCCAGCAGATTCTATCTTAGATGAGCATGCCAGGGATGAGATTCTCACGATTTTGTCTGCTACGTATAACTCGGATAGACCTCTTCATCCTTCGCGGTTGCAGGTGAGGTGGCCAAGGTTTAACCAGTAACATTCCAATGCATACGCAAAGACAGGCCATGAGCTCACGGCCACCCCATGTCAATCTCCGTGATATTACTGCAACAACGAAAGACAAGTTTTCTCCAAAAAAAAGGGAACAAAAAGAGAGGAAAGACAAGTCAGACTTATCATGCAATGCGATTCAATCCTTTCCCTCGTAAACTAATGAGCAGACAAACAAGTCCACCTTCTCCTAGTGCTCTGCTTTCATTATCCCTTCCTTCTCGGCTTCGACTTGCCCCATGTAGCACTATAGGTCGAACTAAAACGGCAGACCAACCGAAAACCGCCAATCATACAACGGGTCTTGCTCGCAGCTGGGTTTCTAGAGCTAGCTTTGCTTGCTGGACCCGCATCTTCGACTTGTTTGTCTGTTTGAAGTGTAGAGAGACGCTCACATCACATGCATGACATAGGGAAAGGGAAAGCAAACTTGTCGGCTGTTTGGTTTCCAGCCACAGTTTGCCAAGCCAAAATTTGGCAGCCACAGTTTAGTTGACATGTGTTTGGTTTTTGCCACACTTTGGCTTGCCACACTTTATTGCCCATATGACCCATTTGTCATAGAGATAATTTTTTTGTCAACTTTTGCCAAAGTTTGGCGTTCAATTTCTCAGCCACACTTGTGTGGCTTGCCATACTTATGTGGCTAGCCACACTTTGACTTGGTCACACTAGTCTCCAACCAAACAGACCCCTTGCCCTGTTGCCATTTTATCGCCCCAAGACGAGTAGAGGCGCATGCACGATCGATCCGGCGTCAGAGCTCCGTTTTCTTTATCCTTCCTCTCTGCGTGCGTCAACGTCCTCGGCCTGTCTCGTCGCATTTGTCGTCGGCGCGCCGCAGTGCAAAAGCTTACAGCAAAGTCGTCGTCGTTGGGGTTATCTTGGGGAGCAAGAAGAAATCATGGCTTCTGCCTCCCGGCTCTTCTCGTCGTGGGTTCGTTGGATCAGCACACAGGAACGAGGAATGTTCCCCTCGGCCGTGTGCGATACGGTGTGCTGAAGCTCAAAGAGGAGGCGGCGACGACGTCGGCGTGTCAGCAATGCATGCGTAGGAAGTACGTAGCACAAAGGGGCACGTGTTGCCGGGCGCAGGTGCTGAGCGGGACGCTTTGTCGCCATAGGGATTTTTCGGTTACGATCTTGCGGAAAAACTGTCCTCCGCTGAAGGAGAAAGTTCACTGCGTCTGAGAGGGATTGATGTACTGTACACGGGGTGGGCCGGGTGATGGAGATTCCGATCTTGGCATTACCAACGCCAGAAAGAGATACGGGTATTTCTTCCACGAGTTACCATATCCTATGCGCAGCTCAAGAAATGTCAACTTTCCTTCTGTCATTCAGAAATGACAGGGGAAACGACATGCCACCACGGCTATCTGCATTTGTATTGCTAGGTTGATCATGTGGTACGGAGTACTACCTACCGAAACGAATCAAGCAAACCATTTTACCTAACCCCGGGCGCGCACGATGTAACGTCACGTCGCTGTATCTGTATCTGTGCGTGATTATTTAACCGGGACCGGTGCTCTGATTCTGACGTGTCATAAAGCCGACAGATAGCACAGGGGAACTTTGACAGCTCCGTTCCGTTCCTCCGGCTGGCGAATCGGCGGGTGGTCATCACCCAGACGTCAGGGTCAAGAGAGTCGGTGCCCGAGCTGAAACGGTTGCTCGTTTCAAAAAGAAAAGAGGTTGAAACAGTTGGCCCAAGCCCAAACCGCATACAGGACGAGTAGCTACTGAGCACACCAACTACTGAGTAGTACTTTCTCAAAAAAAAAAACTGAGTAGTATTGCTGATTTTGCATTGTTTTCCCCAAAGCAAGACGGTGTGCCTTGCAAGTTTCAACGCATTGGATTGGACATTGTGCGGATGGGCGGTTACCGAATCCCCGTGATCTCTCGTGGACGGGAAATTATCAAGTGTATTCTTGCATGGAGACAGTCCGGGATGACACTCCACTCCACCAGGTGTGATCCAAGAACGGCACTTTGTTCAGGTTTGTTAGACTCTGTATATACTAGGCCCCACTTGTAATTGTATTGTACATCATTATGTACCTTTCTATATAATGAAAAGGTCACCCCACGTTAGGAGGTGTGTCACAAACCCTAAAACCCTTGTCTAATATGGTATCCGACCTAACGATATGATGTCTTCCGCTCCGCCTCCGCCATCAGCCGCCGCCGTCGCCTCAAGCGTCGTCGGCACCGCGGTTTCCTTCCCCGCCCTTCTGTCTGTTGGAAATATGCCCTAAAGGCAATAATAAAAGGATTATTATTATATTTCCTTGTTCATGATAATTGTCTTTATTCATGCTATAATTGTATTATCCGGAAATCGTAATACACGTGTGAATACATAGACCACAATATGTCCCTAGTGAGCCTCTAGTTGACTAGCTCGTTGATCAATAAATAGTCATGGTTTCCGACTATGGACAATAGATGTCATTGATAACGGGATCACATCATTCGGAGAATGATGTGTTGGACAAGACCCAATCCTAAGCATAACACAAGATCGTGTAGTTCGTTTGCTAGAGCTTTTCCAATGTCAAGTATCTTTTCCTTAGACCATGAGATCGTGTAACTCCCGGATACCGTAGGAGTGCTTTGGGTGTATCAAACGTCACAACGTAACTGGGTGACTATAAAGGTATACTGCAGGCATCTCCGAAAGTGTCTGTTGGGTTGATACGGATCGAGACTGGGATTTGTCACTCCGTATGATGGAGAGGTATCTCTGGGCCCACTCGATAATGCATCATCATAATGAGCTCAAAGTGACCAAGTGTCTGGTCACAGGATCATGCATTACGGTACGAGTAAAGTGACTTGCCGGTAACGAGATTGAACGAGGTATTGTGATACCGACGATCGAATCTCGGGCAAGTAACATACCGATTGATAAAGGAAATTGTATACGGGGTTGCTTGAATCCTCGACATCGTGGTTCATCCGATGAGATCATCGAGGAGAATGTGGGAGCCAACATGGGTAGGGGATGGTGAAAACTATTCCTGAAGTATTTTCAATGCTGAAGTCAGCAGAGGTAGAAATCAAGAAGGAACATCAAGTGTTGATGGTCAATAAAACCACTAAGTTCAAGAAGGGCAAGGGTAAGAAGAACTTCAAGAAGGACGGCATGGATGTTGCCGCGCCCGGTAAGCCAGTTGCCGGGAAGAAATCAAAGAATGGACCCAAGCCTGAGACTGAGTGCTTTTATTGCAAAGGGAAGGGTCACTGGAAGCGGAACTGCCCCAAATACTTAGCGGACAAGAAGGCCGGCAACACTAAAGGTATATGTGATATACATGTAATTGATGTGTACCTTACCAGTACTCGTAGTAACTCCTGGGTATTTGATACCGGTGCCGTTGCTCATATTTGTAACTCACAGCAGGAGATGCGGAATAAGAGGAGACTGGCGAAGGACGAGGTGACGATGCGCGTCGGGAATGGTTCCAAGGTCGATGTGATCGCCGTCGGCACGCTGCCTCTACATTTACCCACAGGATTAGTTTTAAACCTCAATAATTGTTATTTAGTGCCAAGTTTGAGCATGAACATTGTATTTGGATCTCGTTTAATACGAGATGGCTACTCATTTAAATCCGAGAATAATGGTTGTTCTATTTATATGAGAGATATGTTTTATGGTCATGCCCCGATGGTCAATGGTTTATTCTTAATGAATCTCGAACGTAATGTTACACATATTTATAGTGTGAATACCAAAAGATGTAAAGTTGATAACGATAGTCTCACATATTTGTGGCACTGCCACCTTGGTCACATTGGTGTCAAGCGCATGAAGAAGCTCCATGCTGATGGACTTTTAGAGTCTCTCGATTATGAATCATTTGACACATGCGAACCATGCCTCATGGGCAAAATGACCAAGACTCCGTTCTCCGGAACAATGGAGCGAGCAACCAACTTATTGGAAATCATACATACCGATGTGTGCGGTCCAATGAGCATTGAGCCTCGCGGAGGATATCGTTATGTTCTCACTCTCACTGATGACTTGAGTAGACATGGGTATGTCTACTTGATGAAACACAAGTCTGAGACCTTTGAAAAGTTCAAGGAATTTCAGAATAAGGTAGAGAATCAACGTGACCGAAAGATAAAGTTTTTACGATCAGATCGTGGAGGATAATATTTAAGTCAGGAATTTGGTATGCACTTAAGGAAATGTGGAATCGTTTCACAACTCACGCCGCCTGGAACACCTTAGCGTAACGGTGTGTCCGAACGTTGTAATCGCACTCTATTGGATATGGTGCGATCTATGATGTCTCTTACCAATTTACCGCTATCACTTTTGGGATACGCTCTAGAGACAGCTACATTCACTTTAAATAGGGCTCCGTCTAAATCCGTTGAGACAACACCGTATGAATTATGGTTTGGGAAGAAACCTAAGCTGTCATTTCTAAAAGTTTGGGGATGCGATGCTTATGTCAAGAAACTTCAACCTGAAAAGCTCGAACCCAAGTCGGAAAAATGAGTCTTCATATGATACCCTAAGGAAACCATTGGGTATACCTTCTACTTAAGATCCGAAGGCAAGATCTTTGTTGCCAAGAACGGATCCTTTCTGGAAAAAGAGTTTCTCTCGAAAGGAGTAAGTGGGAGGAAAGTAGAACTCAATGAAGTACTACCTCTTGAACCGGAAAGTAGTGCAGCTCAGGAAAATGTTCCTGTGGTGCCTACACCGACTGGAGAGGAAATTAATGATGATGATCAAGGTACTTCAGATCAAGTTACTACTGAACTTCGTAGGTCCACAAGGACACGTTCCACACCAGAGTGGTATGGCAACCCTGTCCTGGAAATCATGTTGTTAGACAACGGTGAACCTTCGAACTATGAAGAAGCGATGGCGGGCCCAGATTCCAACAAATGGCTTGAAGCCATGCAATCCGAGATAGAATCCATGTATGAAAACAAAGTATGGACTTTGACAGACTTTCCCGATGATCGGCGAGCGATAGAAAACAAATGGATCATTAAGAAGAAGATGAACACGGATGGTAATATTACCATCTATAAAGCTCGACTTGTCGCTAAGGGTTATCGGCAAGTTCAAGGGGTTGACTACGATGAGACTTTCTCTCCCGTAGCGAAGCTGAAGTCCGTCCAAATCATGTTAGCAATTGCCGCATACTATGATTATGAGATATGGCAGATGGACGTCAAAACGGCATTCCTTAACGGCTATCTTAAGGAAGAACTATATATGATGCAGCCGGAAGGTTTTGTCGATCCTAAGAATGCTAACAAGGTATGCAAGCTCCAGCAAGCATCTCGGAGTTGGAACATTCACTCTGATGAGATGATCAAAGCGTTTGGGTTTATGCAGACTTATGGAGAAGCCTGCGTTTACAAGAAAGTGAGTGGGAGCTCTGTAGCATTTCTCATATTATATGTAGATGACATACTTTTGATGGGAAATGATATAGAACTTTTGGACAACATTAAGGCCTACTTGAATAAGTGTTTTTCAATGAAGGACCTTGGAGAAGCTGCTTATATATTAGGCATCAAGATCTATAGGGATAGATCGAGACGCCTCATAGGTCTTTCACAAAGCACATACCTTGATAAGATATTGAAGAAGTTCAATATGGATCAGTCCAAGAAAGGGTTGTTGCATGTGTTGCAAGGTGTGAGATTGAGCTCGGCTCAATGCCCGACCACGGCAGAAGATAAAGAAGCGATAAGTGTCATCCCCTATGCCTCAGCCATAGGATAGATTATGTATGCCATGCTGTGTACCAGACCTGATGTAAACCTTGCCGTAAGTTTGGTAGGAAGGTACCAAAGTAATCCCGGCAAGGAACACTGGACAGCGGTCAAGAATATCCTGAAGTACCTAAAAAGGACAAAGGACATGTTTCTCGTCTATGGAGGTGACGAAGAGCTCATCGTAAAGGGTTACGTCGATGCTAGCTTCGACACAGATCTGGATGACTCTAAGTCATAGACCGGATACGTGTATATGTTGAATCGTGGAGCAATAAGCTGGTGCAGTTGCAAGCAGAGCGTCGTGGCGGGATCTACATGTGAAGCGGAGTACATGGCAGCCTCGGAGGCAACGCATGAAGCAATATGGATGAAGGAGTTCATCACCGACCTAGGAGTCATACCCAATGCATCGGGGCCGATCACTCTCTTCTTTGACAACACTGGAGCTATTGCCCTTGCCAAGGAGCCCAGGTTTCACATGTAGACCAGGCACATCAAGCGTCGTTTCAACTCCATCCGTGAAAATGTTCAAGATGGAGACATAGATATTTGCAAAGTACATACGGATCTGAATGTCGCAGATCCGTTGACTAAACCTCTTCCGCGAGCAAAACATGATCAACACCAGAACTCTATGGGTGTTCGATTCATCACAATGTAACTAGATTATTGACTCTAGTGCAAGTGGGAGACTGTTAGAAATATGCCCTAGAGGCAATAATAAAAGGATTATTATTATATTTCCTTGTTCATGATAATTGACTTTATTCATGCTATTGTATTATCCGGAAATCGTAATACACGTGTGAATACATAGACCACAATATGTCCCTAGTGAGCCTCTAGTTCACTAGCTCATTGATCAACAAATAGTCATGGTTTTCTGACTATGGACATTAGATGTCATTGATAACGGTATCACATCATTAGGAGAATGATGTGATGGACAAGACCCAATCCTAAGCATAGCACAAGATCGTGTAGTTCGTTTGCTAGAGCTTGTCCAATGTCAAGTATCTTTTCCTTAGACCATGAGATCGTGTAACTCCCGGATACCGTAGGAGTGCTTTGGGTGTATCAAACGTCACAACATAACTGGGTGACTATAAAGGTATACTGCGGGCATCTCCGAAAGTGTCTGTTGGGTTGACACGGATCGAGACTGGGATTTGTCACTCCGTATGACGGAGAGGTATCTCTGGGCCCACTCGGTAATGCATCATCATAATGAGCTCAAAGTGACCAAGTGTCTGGTCACGGGATCATGCATTACGGTACGAGTAAAGTGACTTGCCGATAACGAGATTGAACGAGGTATTGGGATACCGACGATCGAGTCTCGGGCAAGTAACATACCGATTGACAAAGGGAATTGTATACGGGGTTGCTTCAATCTTCGACATCGTGGTTCATCTGATGAGATCATCGAGGAGCATGTGGGAGCCAACATGGGTATCCAGATCCCGCTGTTGGTTATTGACCGGAGAGCCGTCTCGGTCATGTCTACGTGTCTCCCAAACCCGTAGGGTCTACACACTTAAGGTTCGGTGACGCTAGGGTTGTAGAGATATGAGTATGCAGCAAACCAAAAGTTGTTCAGAGTCCCGGATGAGATCCCAGACGTCATGAGGAGTTCCAGAATGGTCTGGAGGTAAATAATTATATATGGGAAGTCGAGTTTCGGCCATCGGGAAAGTTTTAAGGGTCACCGGTATTGTACCGGGACCACCGGAAGGGTCCCGGGGGTCCACCGGGTGGGGTCACCCATCCCGGAGGGCCCCATGGGCTGAAGTGGGAGGGGAACCATCCCCTGGTGGGCTGGTGCGCCCCCCCCCCTGTCCCCCCCTCTGCGCCTAGGGTTGGGAACCCTAGGGGAGGGGGCACCTCCACTTGCCTTGGGGGGCAAGTCTCCCCCCTTGGCCGCCGCCCCCCCTAGGAGATCCCATCTCCTAGGGCTGGCGCCCCCTGGGGTCCCTATATAAAGAGGGGGGTTGGGAGGGCAGCCACACCCTGACACCTGGCGGCTCCCTCCCCCCTTGCTACACCTCCTCCTCCCGCAAACGCTTGGCGAAGCCCTGCCGGAACCCTGCTGCATCCACCACCACGCCGTCGTGCTGCTGGATCTTCATCAACCTCTCCTTCCCCCTTCCTGGATCAAGAAGGAGGAGACGTCACGCTGACCGTACGTGTGTTGAACGCGGAGGTGCCGTCCGTTCGGCGCTAGGATCTCCGGTGATTTGGATCACAACGAGTACGACTCCCTCAACCCCGTTCTCTTGAACGCTTCCGCTCGCGATCTACAAGGGTATGTAGATGCACTCCCCTCTCTCGTTGCTAGATGAACTCATGGATTGATCTTGGTGAACGTAGGAATTTTTTTATTTTATGCAACGTTCCCCAACACTGCCGCCGGCCCCCGTCCACATGGATCACTCGTTCCTCCCTCCGTCTCTCGCGCGTCTCCTCAACGTCAGAACTGCGCCCTACACGGCGGACAGATCGCTCGGCCCCCTGCATACCCAATCGGCGGGGTCTCTCTTCGCCGACCCGGTGTCTTCGCTGTACACCGGTGTCTCATCTTCATCGCCTGCTGCTTTGGCCCGGTCCCAGCAACCGTCGCCGCCGCCGGCTGCCATGCACTCCCTTGTGCCTGCGCCGCTGCCACCTACTGCGTTGCACCAGATGCGTGCGATCGCGCCTGCTCCGGCTGCCTCCATCTACACTGCAGCCGGCCCCACTGTTGTCGATGCCGTCCATGCCAATCACGGCGGCTACCCACTGTACGCGGCCTCGTACGGCCTGTCGCCACCTGCGCGTCCTTCCTATGGCGCGTACCCTGGCCATGGCACGTACCCTGGCCATGGCACGTACCCGGCTCCGCCGCCCTATGGGGCACCCTACCCGTACGGCCCCTTGCACCTGTATGCACCGGCTGCGGCGCCATCTGCACCGATGCCCTCTCCGGCGCCATATGTGGATGCTGAAGCTGCTCTGGCCGCGATCTCCTCGCCGCCGTTTTTATTCTCGCACCTCCTTTCGGTGAAGATTAAACCGGACAATTATCTATACTGGCGTGCTCAGGTGCTTCCTCTCCTTCGCAACCATTATTTGGAGTGACATGTCCACCGCCACATCATCCGATGTTCCGTGCGTGGATCACTCAGGACCAAGCCATCCTCTCAGCCATCCAGTCTTCTCTGGGTGAGGGTGTGGCCGGGCTCGTCCTCTTTGCTTCATCCTCTCATGAGGTGTGGGACATCCTGGAGTCGAGTTTTTCATCTCAGTCTACTGCTCAATCCATGGCCATCCGTGCCAAGCTTGGTGAAACTCGCAAGGACAATGGTACGGTGACCACCTTCTACAACAAGATCAAGAAGTTGGCCGACACTCTTGCTTCCATTGGAGAGCCCCTTCGTGACAGCGAGTTCACATCCTTCATCCTAGCCGGCCTCAACAGCGACTACGACTCACTTGCCGAGGTGATTAATGAACGCAAGGAGCCTCTTTGTCCTCAGGAACTCTACAATCGTCTCTTGTCTACGGAGCAATAACTCAACGCGCGCCGCCCCGACGTCTCCATCGACTCCTCCGTCAACGCCGTGAACCACGGCAAAGGCGGTGGTCGTGGCCCCTCTGCAGCTTCTTCCTCGGGAGGAGGGGGCAAGTCCGGTGGTGGTGCACCCTTGGCATAACAGTAGCAGGCCCCGCGTTCTGGCGCCCCGGTAGTTGTCGTTGACGGCCGCGCCTGCGCCTACTGTACCGCCTGTGGCGTGGCTCAGCCATGTCAGCTCTGTGGCCTGCCTCGCCATGTCACCTCTCGCTGTCATCGCCGGTTCAAGACGGAGTTCCTTGGCCTCGGCAATAATGGCAAGGGCAACGAGCGTCAAGTTAACATGGCGCAACAGGGTAACACCCCTTCTTATCCGGTTGATCCGTCTTGGTACATGGATACTGGCGCAACCACACACATCACGAACGAGCTGGGCAAGCTAACTGTCCAGTGGCCTTACCGCGGGCATGAAAAGGTTCACACAGCTAACGGGGCAGGTATGCACATTTCGCATGTTGGTCAGGCATCCCTTCTCACAAACACCTCTAGGACATTGCATCTTAGAAATGTTCTTCGTGTTCCCATAGTTGCACGTAATTTACTCTCTGTTCCTAAACTTACACAGGATAATAATGTTTTCTGTGAGTTTCACCCATTTCATCTCTTTGTTAAGGATCGTGCTACGAGGAACATACTTCTTAGAGGTCGCTACCGCCATGGTTTATATGCTCTTGATGCCCCCACCGACGTTCCTGCTCCTGCTGCTGCGTTCCAAGTCTTCAGTGGCGTCCGTGTGTCTCCATCACTATGGCACGCTCGTCTTGGTCACCCAGCTTCTCCCATTGTACGCCATGTCCTCCATCGTCATGAGCTACCGTCTGAGTCTAGTAATAAAGATGCCGCCGTCTGTGATGCCTGCCAACAAGGCAAGAGTCATCAGTTACCTTTTTCTGTTTCTACACATATAGTCAAAACTCCTCTTGAGCTTGTGTTTTCAGATGTATGGGGTCCTGCCCAGCTGTCCGTTAGTGGGCACGAATATTATGTCAGTTTCATTGATGCTTATAGTCGCTTTACCTAGATTTATCTTCTTCAGCATAAGTCTGATGTTTTTAATGTGTTTTTACAATTTCAAGCACATGTTGAGAGACTCCTAAATTATAAAATCATTCATGTACAGTCAGACTAGGGGGAGGGGGTGAGTACCGCAACCTCAGTACCTTCTTTGAAAAACTTGGAATTGCTCATCGTGTTTCTTGCCCACATACACATCAGCAGAATGGTTCAGCTGAAGTAAGCACCGTCATATTGTTGAAACTGTCCCGTTTCGTTTTTGGAGTGATGGTTTTACTACAGCCCGTTTTCTTATAAATAGGCTTCCTTCGCGGCTCCTTCATATGAAAACTCCACTTGAACTCTTGCTTGGTCAGACTCATGATTACACGTTTCTTAAAGTGTTCGGTTGTGCGTGTTGGCCGCATCTCGTCCGTATAATAATTGCAAGCTTGAGTTTCGTTCAAAGAAGTGTGTCTTTCTGGGGTATAGTTCTGTTCTCAAAGGGTATAAGTGCCTTCATGTCCCGTCTAATCGTGTGTATATCTCCCGAGATGTTGTTTTCGATGAGCACGTTTTTCCCTTTGCTGCTCTTCCCTCACCTGACACAAACTCCACACCGCCAGTGCACCCATCCACTATATTGCCTGATCAATTTGTAGATGCTGCACATTCGCCCTCTTTGTTGTCTAACCATGGTGCAGGTATTGGGAGATGTGCACGGCTGGAGCTTCTGGATGAGGTTGACACTCCGTCTCCCTCGTCCCCGACGGCTATGCCATCACCGCCCGCTCACGTCGATCGGCTGGCTTCGTGCATGTCCCATGCAACGAGCCCGCCTGCGCCCGTGGTCGAGGCTGCTGCACCGCGCGTCACCACTCTGGCCCAGCCGCCGCTTCTGCTGACTGGCGCGTCGGCCCAGCGGGCTGTCTCATCTGCGCCAGTGTCCCTGCCACGACGCCTGGGCCGTCCTCGCCTGGGAGTCCCCCGCCGCCTGGGCCGTCACCTGCACCGACGCATGGGCCGTCCCCGCCTGGGAGTCCCCCGTCCTCCTCGTCGCCTGTGCGGCACTTGTCCCGCTCGCCTGTATCGGCGTCGCCCTCGAGTGGGTCGGCATCTCCTGCTATGTCTTCCTCGTCACCGGCACCGACTGCATCAGCCTCTGCCATGATGAATGTTGCGTCCACTTCATCATCCTCACCGTCGGTTTCGCCACCTGCTCCGCCCCTTGTGTTGCGTCCTCATACACGCAGCAAAAGTGGGGTGTTTCGTCCTAAGGAATGCAAGGATGGCACGGTGGCCTGGCTTGCGACTTGCATGGCGCAGGACCAGTCCGACCCTACCGCTGAGCCTCGGCATTTTCAGGCTGCCCTGAGTATCCCTCACTGGCGTACTGCGATGGAACAAGAATACCACGCTCTTCTTAAGAATGAAACGTGGCGACTGGTTACTCCCAGGGCTGGTGTCAACATCATTGATTCAAAGTGGGTTTTCAAGATAAAGAAACATGCTGATGGTTCTATCGAGAGATACAAGGCTCGACTGGTTGCTAAAGGATTCAAACAACACCATGGCCTTGATTATGAGGACACCTTCAGTCCAGTGGTCAAACCTACCACGATCCGGCTTCTGCTCTCATTGGCAATTAACTGTGGATGGTCTCTTCGTCAGCTTGATGTTCAGAATGCTTTCATTCATGGTGTCCTTGAGGAGGAGGTTTACATGCGTCAGCCTCCCGGTTTTGTTGATCCAGCTCGTCCGCAGCATCTGTGTCGTCTTGTTAAGGCACACCATGGTCTGAAGCAGGCTCCGCGTGCTTGGCACCACTCTTCGGGCTCATGGATTTGTTCCCTCTCTGGCCGATACCTTGTTATTTCTTCTTCAGCGACCTACAATTACCATGTACCTACTGGTCTATGTTGACGATATCATCTTGGTCAGTTCCTCGGACTATGCTGCGGATCGCTTGGTTTCTGCTTTGAGTGCTGACTTTGCAGTTAAGGATCTTGGGCAGCTTCACTATTTCCTTGGCCTCGAAGTTTTGTCCTCTGGTTCTGGCTTGACTCTCACTCATCAGAAGTATTCTCTCGATATTCTTCGGCGGTCTGGTATGCTCCAGTGCAAGACAGCTACTACACCTATGTCCTCCACTGACCGACTCTCTGCTCTCGATGGTTCTCTCCTCCCTGCTGATGAGGCTACTGAGTATCGCAGTATTGTTGGCGGCTTGTAGTACTTGACTATCACTCGTCCTGATATCTCCTATGCCGTCAACCGTGTCTGCTAGTTTCTTCATGCTCCTAGAGACTCTCACTGGGCTGCGGTTAAGCGCATCTTGCGCTACATCCGGTTCACTTCTTCTTATGGCTTGCATCTGCAACCGGCCCCCTCTGGAGTTCTCTCTGCGTTCTCTGATGCAGACTGGGCTGGGAGTCCGGGTGACAGACGATCAACGGGGGGATATGCCGTGGTCCTTGGTTCGAACTTGATCGCCTGGAGTGCTCATAAACAAGCAACGGTGTCCCGCAGTAGCACTGAAGCTGAGTACAAAGCAGTTGCAAATGCCACAGCAGAGCTTATTTAGATACAGTTTTTGCTCAGAGAGTTGAAGATTCCTCAGAAGCAGCCGCCGGTGCTTTGGTGTGATAACATTGGGGCGACGTATTTATCTTCAAATCCAGTCTTTCATACTCACACCAAACACATCGAAGTTGATTAACATTTTGTCAGGGAACGCATTGCCCAGAAACTGCTTCTTATCAAGTTCATCTCCTCGAAAGATCAACTTGCTGACATCTTCACGAAGCCACTGCCTCTTCCTCAGTTTGAGGGGTGTAGGCGCAATCTCAACCTGGTGAATTCTTTTGAGCACGGTTAAGATTGAGGGAGGGTGTTAGACTCTATATATACTGGGCCCCACTTGTAATTGTGTTGTACATCATTATGTACCTCTCTATATATAATGAAAAGGTCACCCCATGTTAGGAGGTGTGCCACAAACCCTAAAACCCTTGTTTAATAAGGTTCAGCTCCGCAAACAAGCCCCACAAGGTCAAAAGGCCGTAAACAAATTGAAGCGATCATCGGGATCGATGGATGCCGCGACCTGGCAATGCGTTTTCTTTGCCTGTGGTTTGCCAAGAGCGCAGCCGCCCACGGGAATCAAGTCAATAATCGATCTCGTTACCCCATGATCGGTTTGCCATCACCGGCGCCCACATCAGAGTTGGTAGATCAAGGAGGAGACTGATAGAACCATAAACTTATGCTGTTACGTCATTTTCTCATCAGCCGGAGGAACCCTCGCATCGCTCCCTCCCTGGGGCGACACGAGCGGCGGCTCAGCCCCGTCCACCGCGCGCCCTCCTTCCACACACTCCCCTCGCCGTCGCCGGTGGGCTCCGCCGGGCGAAGCCCGCGCGGATCCGGCGGCGGCGGGGCCTCTTCTCCCCGTCGTTTCCTGGGCGCTCGCGAGGGGGAGCTCGCGGCGGCGGGCGGCGGATGGCGGCCGGCGCGCGGAGCTCCGCGTAGGCTGCGGGCGGAGGGAGGGGTGCTGGGGCGGCGGCTTCGGTCCGAGCTCCTGGCGCGGCCTGGGCGTGGACGGCGTGCGCAGGCGGCATGTGTGTGCGCGGCGACTTCGGATGCGCGCGTGGGGTGCGGACCGGCGGCGGGCGCGGCGGCGGCCGGCGCGCGGCGGGCGCAACGACTGCTGGGCGTGGCGGGCTTGACGTCCCTGTAGCGCGAGGTGTGCTGCGTGTGGGGTGCCGGCTCCTGCTCAGATGCTTCGCTCGAGCGGTCGATCTAGATCTGGCGCCTCGGTGCTCCGTTCTGGTTGCTGCTCCTTGCGATGCAGGTGGTTGCTGCGGTGGTGGTGGCCGCGACGGTGCTGCGGTGGTGGTTGGCGGCTACGGCCAGGGGGTGGTGCGTATCTGGGCGCGGTGGATCGTGGGATCCTGCGGTCAGAGTGAGGTCGACCTCGGCTGGGATGGTGGAGCGTGGGCGGCGGTCGGTGGCGTTTGATGGTGGCACAACTCTGGGAGAAATCCTTGTTCCGATCTTCATCGGAGCCGGCGACGGCGGCGCCCGCGGGTGTCGTTACCTTTCTTGAAAGCGTCGTCTTGGAGCTGTGCTCCTCCTCTCCACGGCATTGGCTCCGGAGGGAAACCTCAGATCAGCTGGATCGGGCGATGGGGGCGTCTTCGCGTCTTTCTCCTCCTTGAGGGCATCGTCTCGGAGCCGGCTACGACTGGAGACCGGTGGATGGCGGCATCTTCGCTGCGTGGCTTGCTGAGGCGGGGCGTTGGTTTCTGTTTTGGCAACGATGATGGCGTTGAGAGGAGCTCGGGTCGCAGCATGGACTTCGGTAGTCGGTTCTTCCCGGCGTGTCTGAGGTGCCCTTCCGTTATGGAGGGCACGCTCGGCGCAAGTCCTGCATATTTCCCTTTCGAAGCTCGTCGTCAAAGTCGGAGCTGACGGTTGCTTGCGCGTGTGTCCATCTGTTGGCATGTGCCGTCGTGGCTTCGGCGGCTGTTTGCGGGTTGACTTCGATGGTGGAGCTCTACGGTGAAGTCGGAGTCGCCCGTTCGAGGCAACCGGTGATGACGATGACGATTGCGACTCCTCGGCAGATGTCTTTCTTCTTTGTAGCCCCGAGTTTTTTGTCGGTGGCCAGGTTGGCCGGTGGTGCCCATGTCATATGGGTTGAGTTGTATCGGTTTTAGCCCGGTTTTCCGTCAATTAACGGGACAATTCTCTTCTTATTAATCAATGAAATGGCAAGTCTTTTGCCTCGTTTCAAAAAAAAAAAAACTTATGCTGTTTATGGGGCCATTCGCCTACCTAAGTGTGCGCGCCATGCAAAGGAACAAAACGCAGGAGCGCGGCCGCTGCAGCAGCTGGAGGGCCGAGCGACCCATCTCAGCGCCCAAAGGGCAGGGCAGGGCAGGGCTGGGCTGGGCTGGGCACTGGTTTTCGCGTCCCCTCGTCGTCGCGCTCGCCGACCGATGCGTGCGCTTCCCTGCCCGCTCGCCATCGAGCCATATTACTAAACACACGGCAGCTGCTCGGCCAGATTCCGTTAAAAGGAAACTGGCCAGACAGATCGATCGCTCGTGGCGTAGGACGGGGAATGCCGGAAAGTGTGCTGGCTCCGCCCCTGGGAATGGCAGCAGACAGAAGCTACTCTACTAGCCAGTCATGAGATGAGAGGGAGCATGGCGTCATTTCCATTGCTGAAATAATCTGTCTTTTGCAGGTACGGCATAGAACAGTTTTTTTTTAATGTAGGAGTATCAAAAACTAGCATCTAGCTAACCAGGAATGGACACAGGTTATCGACACTTTGCCACTTTGCATGATGTAGAATAATTTGAACTCCAAAAATAATAGAGCTGATACGAGGGAAAATACATTTTTGTCCCGCCTCTGTTATTATTTTTGAAGAAACATAGGTGGAATGGAGTGTCATTCTTGGATCACATCAGGTGTGATGCAAACATTTGTTTAATTCACCGCGTCAAAGTGCAGTGCAGTCACACAGGGACAGCCTCATGGGCCAGGGCCCAAAGGGTGGCGTCTGGTGACATAATCACAACATAGGTGTCGCCGTAGGAGATGAAGAAACCCTAACAGCCATCGCAAAGAATTTTGTATCCCTTCGCCTCCAAATATCATCTTGCATTAGGAGGTGAGAGACCTCAGATCTTCAATATTTTTTAGAGTCTTCCTCAGTATCTAGTCATCATTTCTGGTGTTTTTGCGACTAAGTTACTCCAATTCTTTGTGGCGGTGCCATGGAGGCAGAGAGTTAAATATCCCCGCAGAGTCAACTATTCAGATCTCATGAGTTTATATTTTTGTATCATGTTGCTTTAACTTTTTATAGAGTTGGCATCTTTCCATAATGTTATGGTGAAGGTTTTTATATCAACGGTCTGCACTTCTACAGGACCTTACCTGGCCCAAACATGTTCATCGCTCGCGGCCTTCCATCTTTTTGGATGGACAACTCAATGCGGCTCTCAAAAACCTTTATTCACAATCATGTTTGTGGGGATGAACAAGTAGTAGTAGTGCTGCTCCTGTCGGGATGCAGTCTCTTCACTGAAGTCTTGCTGCAATTTCATCTTGCAAAGATTGGTACCATGGAAAAGATGTCTCAAAGAGATTTTATTGTAATTCTTAGTTATGAGAGTTACTTTGTAATTTCTTGAATCTTTAATCCAAAGCAGCGTATATGTAATGGTTTTGAGCATGAATAAAGTTACAAGTGTTTATAAAAAGGTTATTCCTATTATTTTTTAGCACTTTTCTTGGTTTTTGTGTGGAGCAATTCATTTTTGGTCTCATTCCATCGTTTCCCCCTATTTTTTTTCCTTTTCTGTTTAATTTCCTTTAAAAAATGTTCCAAATGTAATTTTTTGAATTACATTTTTAAAAATTAGAAAAATATTGAACTTAAAATGTTCAAAAAATAAATAATATAAAAACGTAGGAAGCCATAGTAAATAGAGAAAACAAAAAAGAATTCGTGAAACCCAAAAGAGTACAAAGCTTAGTAATAGAAAAACATAGGCATACAACTAACTAGGCCGCAAGCCCTTAAACGGGCCCCTGCGCTATCTCACTTACAACGAGTGTATCTTCCGTTTCGCTAAAGCATTTTCTTCACCCGCTGTAAACTGGCCGGTCTGTTTTTTTTTTGATCGCTCCCTCGGCTGCTCGTTGTAGCTGTAGGCTCGTTCAACTTGTTTTTCTGTTTTTTGTTTCCTTTCTCATTTTTTTTCTTATTATTTTCTTTGTTTCTTTCTGGCTTTCTTTGGGTTTTCTGTTTTTCTGTTCATTGTTTTCCCCATTTTTTCCATAGTTTTCACTGGTTATTCCTTTTTATTTCTTTTTCCTAATTTTTTGTTTATTTTTGGTTTTTTCTGGTTTTTGCTGTTTTCCGCCTTTTCTTTAATTACACTTGTTTTCTTCAATTTTCTTGTTTCCTTTTTATTTTTTCCTTAGGTTCTTTCTTTCTTTCTTTGTTATACTTTGAGGTTTTTTCTTGATTTTCTTTGTTTTTTATTTTTCTTTCTCGGTTTTAATTATTTTTTTCTTCAACACATGTCAAATGTTTCTTTTGG
Source organism: Triticum dicoccoides (assembly GCF_002162155.2). NCBI lineage: Eukaryota > Viridiplantae > Streptophyta > Magnoliopsida > Poales > Poaceae > Triticum > Triticum dicoccoides. The sequence goes on along the minus strand of NC_041385.1, from coordinate 500,738,816 downwards.
TTTTCATTCTACATTTACCATGTACGTCAAGAATATTTTTTAAATACATGGTCAAAAAATGTCTACAAGCATTTTTTAATACATGGTCAACATTTTTTATATACATGTTTTAAATATTTTCTAAGTGCTTGATTAACATTTTTTAAATATAAGATTAACATTTTTTAATACATGATATATTTTTTTATACACATTGAGCATAATTTTTCAAATTATTTATTAACATTTTTCAAGTACAGGATTAAAAAAATTAGTACATGTTCAGCATTTTTCTATGTCGATTTAACATTTTCAAGTGCTTGATCCACATTTTTCCAAATGAAAGATTAGCATTTTTTAATACATGGTAAAAAAATCTATGCACATTTAAAATTTTCAAATACTTGTTTAACATTTTTTTAAATGCATGATTAACATTTTAAAATACATGATCAACTACATTGTATAATTTTTTATACATAGTCAACATTTTTTCTAGACATTTAACATTTTTAAACATTATATAAAGTATCTTTTTGTAATATATATGTTTAGAATATTTGGAGGTGTAAACAGAAGTTAGAAAAAGATATAAAAAACAAAAACAAAACACATAAAAAACAAAATAAAAAGACAAGAGTTATGGCCTCCATCGCACCTGAGCTGACCCATCTCGCGCTACCTTTGACGTGAGGGTTCCGTTCGTCCCGCTATAAGCGAGACATAGGGGTGTCCGATCATGAAGCGTAGGGTTCCACATAAAGGACAAACGTGATATTTAGCATTGATTTGGAGTTGCGAAGTGAACACGGGCTGGAGTTTGAAGGAATCGCCTAAGGTAAAAGGATTTCTCACATCCCGGTCAAGCCATTTCCCATGCCCATACTGGACACACCCTCGTTGGGCCAAAGAGAGGGGAAAGACTCGCCCGACATCATCGAGTTGTTCCACTCACAACTACTCCAAAGTTAGTACAAAGTTGAGTCATCTATTTTGAAACGGAGGGAGTATGTGTCTCTCATGGACATCTGATTCTAAACAAGTGATCTTGGACATTAACAAGGGGACCGGGGAAGATATGGCGCTATTATCAATGAGATGCAACTTTAGTCTACTCGGTTTTAGTGTAGTTTTACTTTCAGTGTTGTGTTGTTAATGTTGAAGCACATAATATAGCTATGTTTGTTCTTACTGTTGATCAGGACACGCCTTGTTTCGCCAACTTCACGATTTTAATTGTATCCCATATTCTGTGATTTTTTATGAGTAAAACTTGGCTTTACCCCCCCCCCCCACCCCAACAAAAACTATGTATCTCCCAAAGCAACCCCTCAAAAAGTCGCCTACAACCATTTTTTGCATGGTTCATTCGATAAGTTCTAAATGTATCTACTTTTTGATTATTTTTTATGGACTATGTTGCACAATTTGAGTAATAACCAACAAGATTGGCGATGTTTTTAGCGAAATGTCTTTGGTGCTTTTTAGATAAGAATGTCCTTGGTGTTGATTGTTTTATGTTTTTTTGGTAAACTACGGGTTTTATTGAATAACTATAGTGTCTGGAGCACAAATAATATCAGGCACTACCCCTAGCTATAAATGGCGCCCGGTTACAAGTGCCATAGAAGCTTTAGCTAAATCACGTGCTTCAGAATTGGACTTTCGAGCTTCATAATGAAAGCAAACTTCTTCAAACTCGTTCATGTGATAATGGATCTCATTGAGCAGTCATGCATAAATTGAAGTTGAACCTTTGTTAATGTTCGAGACAACCTCAAGGCAGTTAGATGCAATCACCACTTTGCGCAAGTTAAGATCTGTAGCAAGGGCAAGGGCCTCATTGCATGCTTGTACCTCCAGAGATGGCGGATCAAGTAGTCGATCAAATGTCACCGAGGAGGCCCCAAAAAACGTCCTGCTTGGTCCACACATACCGCCGCTACTGCACTGATGTTACCATGGCTGGGAAGGCCACTGTCAACTTCATCTTCACTGCATTACCACCCGGAGGAATCCACTTGGGAGCCCTATGCACCTGCCATGATGTATCGGAATTCCTGGGAGGGCCACTCAAAACATACAAAATGAGGGGGGTGCGCCTTTTATCGATTGCGATTTAAATGGTGCAATGGGCGCCAAGTAGGAGCTCCAGTTCTGAACTCGTTCATTATCAAGCAATACACCCAGTCTCTGAATCCAGGCTTAAAAATGTTCATTGGAATTGTGTGACTGAGAAGGTGGAAAAAAGGTGTGGGTGTTGGCAAGGGAAATTGCTAGGATCTATTGCTGGGAGAATTACCCTAGTACAAGCTTCTGTGACTAACATACCTCTCTTTATGATGTCCTTTTATACTATCCCTAAAGGAGTGATTAAAAAGTGGACTTCTATAGAGCTAGGTTAGTGTGGCAGGAAGATGAACATGCCAAGAAATATCACTTAGTTAACTGAGAAACCTGCTGCTTGCCCAAGGAAGTGGGTGGCCTAGGGATTATCAATTTAGAAATGATGAATATATCTTTGCTTGCTAAGTGGTTTTGGAAAATGGAGAAAGAGGAGGGGTTGTGGCAAGATGTGATCAAAAGAAAATATGGGGGGGGGGTATAGATGCTTATCCAGGGGCACAAAGAAACCTGGAGATTCTCAGTTTTGGTCTAGCCTGATGAAAATTAAAGAAATAATTTATAAATTTGTTAGAAAGGAATTGGGAAATGGAGAGAATACTAGATTCTTGGAAGATATTTGGGTATATGATAAAAGCCTTAAAGAAGCTTATCCTAGGATATATGACTTATGTTTTGATCATAATATAAAAGTGGCTGAAGCCATACAAAAAGGGTGGAAAGGATTCAGGTTTATGAGGACTCTGTATGGAGAAACCTTAGAACTATGGAATAGTTTGAAAAGTAGATGTGAGGAAATCGAAATGAAGGGGGATAAAGACAAGATTAAATGGTCCCTGAGTGCTGATGGTAAATTCCCGGTTAAATCATTGTATAGGAAACTGGTGGCTGATTAACTCAGGTTCCCATAGAAATTTTTGTGGAAAATCAATGTTCCAGCCAAGATCAAAGTTTTTCTCCGGCTAAGCATAAAAAAAGCATTCTTACACGAGATTCATTACTGAAGAGGGGATGGAAAGGGGAAATATTGTGTATTTTGTGGGAAAGATGAATCAGTGGATCATCTGTTTCTACTTGTTCAACTGCTTCTTTGATTTGGAGTTTAATCAAATGCGCATTTGGGTTAAAAAAACACCTTTGTCTATTCATGAATGTTTTGGGTCTTGGTTGGATTCTTTCAAAAACGATGATAAAAAGCTAGTGTTGGTGGGGGTGTCCACAGTATGTTGGGCTTTATGGAAATCCAGAAATGGGATTATTTTTTAAAAGAAAAGAATCTCTGACCCTATGACTATAATCAAAACAATGACATATTGGATGGTGGATTGGTCTATTTTGCAGATAAAGGAGCAACAAAAAAAGTGCTGGAGCTGGGGGCAAGAGTGCTAGAACAGGTAGCAAGTGAAGTTTATGCGGCCTCTCAAGGGTGGAGAATCAATGTGGCGCGGCTAGAATGATGAATCTCTTCCTGGAGGATGTCTGGACTGCTTGCTCTACCCGTGTCTATGTTTTCTCTGCCCTGTCTTTTGCAGAGTTGAGGCCGTTAGCCTGGATGAATGTAATAAATCTTTTGTGCCTAAAACCTAGGGGTTCTAAGACTTCATGTTGATAGGTTAGGGGGGGGGGCGTTAGTGCAATGTGGGTTTTCTTCTCTCAGCTTGACTGGGAGGGGAGCTTACGTTGGGATTTTGCCTAATTCTGGGTTTCTGTTTTAGTTGCAGTATGTAGCTCTGGAACTTAATGGTTTTCGTTAATGGAAATCGGAGGGGTGCGAAGCCCTTCTTTCATTAAAAAAAATCGGGCAATACATGCAGATCGCAGGAAAAACTGGTTTTATTGAATAACTATAGTGTCTGGAGCACAAATAATATCAGGCACTACCCCTAGCTATAAATGGCGCCCAATTACAAGTGTCATAGAAGCTTTAGCTAAATCACGTGCTTCAGAATTGGACTTTCGGGCTTCACAATGAAAGCAAACTGTTGGGGAACGTAGTAATAATTCAAAATTTTCCTACGTCACCAAGATCAATCTAGGAGATGCTAGCAACGAGAGAGAGGGGGTGCATCTTCATACCTCTTGAAGATTGCGCAAACGGAAGCGTTACAAGAACGCGGTTGATGGAGTCGTACTCGCGGCGATTCAAATCACGGAAGATCCGATCTAGCGCCGAACGGACGGCGCCTCCGTGTTCAACACACGTACAGTCCGGGGACGTCTCCTCCTTCTTGATCCAACAAGGGGAGAGGAGAAGTTTAGGGAGAGCACCGGCAGCACGACGGCGTGGTGGTGGAGCTTGTGGTATTCCTGCAGGGCTTCGCCAAGCACTACAGAGGAGGAGGAAGAGTTGGAGGTGGGAGGGGCTGCGCCAGGGAAGGGATGCTGCAGCTCTCCTACCCTCCCTCTATTTATAGGGTGAAGGGGAGAGGGGGCCGGCCCCTCTAGATCCCATCTAGAGGGGGGGCGGCGGCCAGGAGGGGAGGCTTGCCCCCCAAGCAAGGTGGAGGCGCCCCCTTCCCTAGGGTTTCCATCCCTAGGCGCCTTGGGCCCTTGGGGAGGGGCGCACCAGCCCACTAGGGGTTGGTTCCCTCCCATATTCAGCCCATTAAGCCCCCCGGTGCAGGTGGCCCCACCCGGTGGACCTCCGTACACCTTTTGATGGTCCCGGTACAATACCGATAACCCCCGAAATCATTCCGGCGACTGAAACTGGACTTCCCATATATAAATCTTCACCTCCAGACCATTCCAGAACTCCTCGTGACGTCCGGGATCTCATCCGGTACTCCGAACAACTTTCGGTAACCACATACAATTTCCCATAACAACTCTAGCATCACCGAACCTTAAGTGTGTAGACCCTACAGGTTCGGGAATCATGCATACATGACCGAGACAGCTCTCCGGCCAATAACCAACAGCGGGATCTGGATACCCATGTTGACTCCCACATGTTCCACGATGATCCCATCAGATGAACCACGATGTCGGGGATTCAATCAATCTCGTATACAATTCCCTTTGTCAATCGGTATGTTACTTGCCCGAGATTCGATCATCGGTATCCCAATACCTCGTTCAATCTCGTTACCGGCAAGTCACTTTACTCATTCCGTAATGCATGATCCCATGACTAACTACTTAGTCACATTGAGCTCATAATGATGATGCATTACCGAGTGGCCCCAGAGATACCTCTCCGTCATACGGAGTGACAAATCCCAATCTCGATCCGTGCCAACCCAACAGACACTTTCGGAGATGCCTGTAGTGCACCTTTATAGCCACCCAGTTACGTTGTGACGTTTGGTACACCCAAAGCATTCCTAGAATATCCGGGAGTTGCACAATCTCATGGTCTAAGGAAATGATACTTGACATTAGAAAAGCTCTTAGCAAATGAACTGCATGATCTTATGCTATGCTTAAGATTGGGTCTTGTCCATCACATCATTCTCCTAATGATGTGATCCCGTTATCAATGACATCCAATGTCCATGGTCAGGAAACCATAACCATCTATTGATCAACAAGCTAGTCAACTAGAGGCTCACTAGGGACATGTTGTGGTCTATGTATTCACACATGTATTACGGTTTCTAGTTAATACAATTATAGCATGAACAATAGACAATTATCATGAACAAGGAAATATAATAATAACCATTTTATTATTGCCTCTAGGGCATATTTCCAACAGTCTCCCACTTGCACTAGAGTCAATAATCTAGTTCACATCACTATGTGATTGTAATGAATCCAACACCCATGGTGCTTGATCATATCTCACTCGTGAGAGAGGTTATTAGTCAACGAGTTTGTACCTTTCAGATCCGTGTGTGCTTTACAAATCTCTATGTCATCTTGTAGATGCAGCTACCACGCGCTACTTGGAGCTATTCCAAATAACTGCTCTACTATACGAATCCGGTTTACTACTCAGAGTCATCCGGATTATTGTCAAAGTTTGCATCGACGTAACCCTTTACGATGAACTCTTTTACCACCTCCATAATCCAGAAAATTCTTTAGTCCACCAGTTACTCAGGATAAGTTTGACCGCTATCATGTGATCCATTCCTGGATCACTCTTGTACCCCTTGACTGGCTCATGGCAAGGCACACTTCAGGTGTGGTACACAGCATAGCATACTGTAGAGCCTACGTCTAAAGCATAGGGGACGACCTTCTTCCTTTCTCTCTCTTCTGCCGTGGTCAGGTCTTGAGTCTTACTCAATACTAATACCTTATAACACAACCAAGAACTCCATCTTTGCCAATCTATTTTGAACTCCTTCAAAATCTTGTCATGGTATGTATTCATTTGAAAGTACTATCAAGCAATTTTGATCTATCCTTATAGATCTTGATGCTCAATGTTCAAGTAGCTTAATCCAAGTTTTCCATTCAAAAACACCTTTCAAACAACCCTCTATGCTTTCCAGAAATTCTACATCATTTCTGATCAACAATATGTTAACAACATATACTCATCAAAAATTCTATAGTGCTCCCACTCACTTCTATGGAAATGCAAGTTTCTCATAAACTTTGTATAAACCCAAAATCTTTGATCATCTCGTCAAAGCATACATTCCAACTCTGAGATGCTTACTCCAGTCCTTAGAAGGATTGTTGGAGCTTTGCATACTTGTTAGCATCTTTCAGGATTCACAAAACCTTCTGGTTGTATCACATACAACCTTTCCTCAAGAACATCCTATCTGCAAGATTTCATAAATAATGCAGTAACTGCTAATATAATTCCAACAGACTCTTAGCATCGCTACGAGTGAGAAAGTCTCATCGTATTCAACTCCTTGAACTTGTCGGAAAACATCTTAGCGACAAGTCGAGCTTTCTTAATGGTGACACTTACCATCATTGTCCGTCTTCCTTTTAAAATCTATCTGTACCCAACAGCCTTACGACCATCAAGTAGTTCTTACAAAGTCTATACTTTGTTTTTATACATGGATCCTCTCTCGGATTTTATGGCTTTGAGCCATTCATCGGAATCCGGGCCCACCATCGCTTCTCCATAGCTCGTAGGTTCATTGTTGTCTAGCAACATGACCTCCAAGACAGGATTATGTACCATTCTGAAGTAGTACGCATCCTTGTCGACCTACGAGGTTTGGTAGTGACTTGATCCGAAGTTTCATGATCACTATCATTAGCTTCCACTTCAATTGGTGTAGGCGCCACAGGAACAACTTCCTGTGCCCTGCTACACACTAGTTGAAGTGATGGTTCAATAACCTCATCAAGTCTCCACCATCCTCCCACTCAATTCTTTCGAGAGAAACTTTTCTCGAGAAAGGACCCGTTTCTAGAAATAATCACTTTTGCTTCCGGATCTGAAATAGGAGGTATACCCAACTGTTTTGGGTGTCCTATGAAGATGCATTTATCCGCTTTGGGTTCGAGCTTATCAGGCTAAAACTTTTCCACATAATCGTCACAGCCCCAAACTTTTAAGAAATGACAGCTTAGGTTTCTCTAAACCATAGTTCATACGGTGTCGTCTCAACGGAACTACGAGGTGCCCTATTCGATAAGAGACATCATGGTATGCACCATATCTAATAGGGTGCATTTATGATGTTCGGACACACCATCACACTATGGTGTTCCAGGCGGTATTAGTTGTGAAACAATTTCCACAAGGTCTTAATTGTGTACCAAACTCGTAACTCAGATATTCATCTCTATGATCATATCATAGACATTTTATCCTCTTACCATGATGATCTTCAACTTCACTCTAAAATTGCTTGAACCTTTCAATAATTCAGACTCGTGTTTCATCAAGTAAATATACTTAGAATCTACTCAAACCATCTGTGAAGTAAGAGCACAATGCTATTCACTGCGTGCCTCAGCACTCATTGGATTGCACACATCAAATGTATTACTTCCAACAAGTTGCTCTTTTGTTTCATCTCACTAAAAATGAGGCATTTCAGTCATCTTGCCCATGTGGTATGATTTGCATGTCTCAAGTGATTCAAAATCAAGTGAGTCCAAACGATCCATCTGTATGGAGTTTCTTCATGTATATATACCAATAAACATGGTTCGCATGTCTTAATCTTTTCAAAATGAGTGAGTCCAAAGATCCATCAACATGGAGCTTCTTCATGCGTTTTATACCAATATGACTCAAATGGCAGTGCCACAAGTATGTGGTACTATCATTACTATCTTATATCTTTGGCATGAACATGTGTATCACTACGATCGAGATTCAATGAAGCATTCATTTTAGGTGCAAGACCATTGAAGGTATTATTCAAATAAATATAGTAACCATTATTCTCCTTAAATGAATAACCGTATTGCGATAAACATAATCCAATCATGTCTATGCTCAACGCAAACCCCAAATAACAGTTATTTAGCTTTAACACCAATCCCGATGGTAGAGGGAGCGTGCGATGTTTGATCACATCAACCTTGGAAACACTTCCAACACATATCGTCATCTCACCTTTAGCTAGTCTTCATTTATTCCATAGCCTTTTATTTCAAGTTACTAACACTTAGCAACCGAACCGGTATTTATTACCCTGGTTCTACTAGGTGTACTAGTAAAGTACACATTAATATAATGTATATCCAATATACTTCTATCGACATTACCAGCCTTCTCACCTACCAAGTATCTAGGGTAGTTCTGCTTCAGTGACCGTTCCCCTCATTTCAGAAGCACTTAGTCTCGGGTTTGGGTTCAACCTTGGGTTTCTTCACTAGAGCAGCAACTGATTTGCCGTTTCATGAAGTATCCCTTCTTGCCCTTGCCCTTGTTGAAACTAGTGGTTTTACTAACCATCCACAGTTGATGCTCCTACTTGATTTCTACTTTCGCGGTGTCAAACATCGCGAATTGCTCAAGGATCATCATGTCTATCCATGATGTGTTATAGCTCATCACGAAGCTCTAGTAGCTTGGTGGTAGTGACTATGAAGAACCATCACTATCTCATTTGGAAGATTAACTCCCACTCGATTCAAGCGATTGTAGCACTCAGACAATTTGAGCAAATGCTCAACGATTGAGCTTTTCTCCCTTAGTTTGCAAGCTTAAGAAACTTGTGAGAGGTCTCATACCTCTTGACGTGGGCACTAGCCTGAAATCCCAATTTCAGTCCTTGGAACATCTCATATGTTCTGTGACATTTCAAAACGCCTTCGACGCCTCAATTCTAAACCGTTTAACATTACGCACTGAACTATCACATAGTAATCAAAACGTGTATGTCAGATGTTCACAACATCCACATACGACGCTCGAGGTTCAGCACATCGAGCGGTGCACTAAGGACATAATCCTTCTGCGCAGCAATGAGGACAATCCTCAGTTTACGGACCCAGTCTGTATAATTGCTACTGTCAACTCTCAACTAAATTTTCTCTAGGAACATATCTAAAACAGTAGAATCAAAACGTGAGCTACGACATAATTTGCAAAGACCTTTTGACTATGTTCATGATAATTAAGTTCATCTAATCAAATTATTTAATGAACTCCCACTCAAATAGACATCCCTCTAGTCATCTAAGTGATACATGATCCGAGTCAACTAGGCCGTGTTTGATCATCACGTGAGACGGACTAGTCATCATCGGTGAACATCTTCATGTTGATCGTATCCACTATACGACTCATGTTCGACCTTTCGGTCTCTTGTGTTCCGAGGCCATGTCTGTACATGCTAGGCTTGTCAAGTCAAACTAAGTGTTTTGCATGTGTAAATCTGGCTTACACCCGTTGTATGCGAATGTTAGAATCTATCACACCCGATCATCACGTGGTGCTTCGAAACAACAGACTTTCGCAATGGTGCACAGTTAGGGGGAACACTTTCTTGAAATTTTATGAGGGATCATCTTATTTATGGTACCGTTGTTCTAAGCAAATAAGATGTAAACATGACAAACATCACATGTGCAAATCATAGAGTGACATGATATGGCCAATATCATCATGCGCCTTTGATCTTCATCTTTGAGGTGCGACATGATCACCTTCGTCACCAACATGACACCATGATCTCCATCATCGTGTCTTCATGAAGTTGTCTCACCAACTATTACTTCTACTACTATGGCTAACGGTTAGCAATAAAGTAAAGTAATTACATGGCGTTTTCAATGACACGCATGTCATACAATAAATTAAGACAACTCCTATGGCTGCTGCCGGTTGTCAAACTCATCGACATGCAAGTCGTGATTCCTATTACAAGAACATGATCAATTTCATACATCACATATATCATTCGTCACATTCTTTTGGCCATATCACATCACATAGCATACCTGTGAAAGTGCAACTACCCCTGGGTGGTTTTAGTAATTCCTAACAAGATATAGCTCATTGAGCGAATGCTATTTCAAGATAAATATTTCAGGAAAGCTCAATGATTGACATGGCATGGATGAGAAAAGTGGACCCCTCAAAATTCTAAGGACAGAAGGATTGGCTCAAGCTCAAAACACAAGACTCTACATTTTCCATTTTAGTGGTCCAAGATCACATTGAGTCTATGGGAAAAGCCAATACTATCTAGGAGGGATGAGGTGGTGCTTAATGAGTTTCTTGCTCAAAGTGCTTAGTGATATGCTCCAAAGCCCTCAACTACTTTCTCAAATCCACATATGTCCCAAACCAAAAGTCAGACTCGGCCCCACCGAAACTTTCTATCCGGCGCCACCGAGTTTAGTTGACATAGCCACTGCCAAAAACCCTAGTCTTTTCGGTCTCACCGATAGGGATCTCAGACTCACCAAGATGGGATTGCAATCTCTCTGTTTCCCTTCATAACGTTTCGGTCAAACCCAGATGAGCGATCGGTCCCACTGAGATTGCAATGCAAACTCTCTGTTTCCCTTTCGTAATGTTTCGGCCCAACCGAGATGAGCGAATCGGTCCCACCGAGTTTTCCTGACCAGCTCTCTGTGTGTCTATTACCAAAATCGGTCTCACCGAGTTTGTGTAATCGGTCTCACCGATATTACATTATGCCCTAACCCTAACCATATCGGTCCCACCGAGTTGACATGTCAGTCCCACCGAAAATCCTAACGGTCACATTATTTACTAAATCGGTCCAACCGAGTTTCAGGATTCGGTCCCACCGAGTTTGGTAAGTTGTGTGTAACGGTTAGATTTTGTGTGGAGGCTATATATACCCCTCCACCCACTCTTCATTCGTAAAGAGAGCCATCAGAACATGCCTACACTTCCAACATACATTTTCTGAGAGAGAACCACCTACACTTGTGTTGAGGTCAAGATATTCCATTCCTACCACATAAATCTTGGTCTCTAGCCTTCCCCAAGTTGCTTTCCACTCAAATCTTCTTTCCACCAAATCCAAATCCTGTGAGAGAGAGTTGAGTGTTGGGGAGACTATCATTTGAAGCACAAGAGCAAGGAGTTCATCATCAACACACCATTTGTTACTTCTTGGAGAGTGGTGTCTCCTAGATTGGCTAGGTGTCACTTGGGAGCCTCCGACAAGATTGTGGAGTTGAACCAAGGAGTTTGTAAGGGCAAGGAGATCGCCTACTTCGTGAAGATCTACCCTGGTGAGGCAAGTCCTTCGTGGACGACGACCATGGTGGGATAGACAAGGTTGTTTCTTCGTGGACCCTTCGTGGGTGGAGCCCTCCATGGACTCGCACAACCGTTACCCTTCGCGGGTTGAAGTCTCCATCAACGTGGATGTATGATAGCACCACCTATCGGAACCACAGATAAAAAATCTCTGTGTCAACATTGTGTTTGCTTCCTCAAACTCCTCCCCTTACCTTCATATGCAATTGTTTTACAATCCGCTGCTATACTCTTAGAATTGCATGTGTAGGTTGATTGCTTGACTTGTGCTAAGTTGCTAAAATCTGTCAAGAACTAAAATTAGGAAAAGGCTAGATTTTTATTTGGTCAAGTAGTCTAATCACCCCACCCCCTCTAGACATACTTTCGATCCTACAAGTGGTATCAGAGCTTTGGTCTCCATTTGCTTTGATTTCCATAATTTTTGGTGTTCATAGCCTTGGTTTCACAACCTAGGAGAGTATGGCTTCTAGTGAGGGAAATTACCACCGTAGAGGTCCTTACTTTGATGGTACTAATTTTGCTAGTTGGAAGCATAAGATGAAAATGCATATTCTTGGACGTAACCCCACCGTTTGGGCTATTGTGTGTATTGGTTTGCAAGGTGAATTCTTTGATGGGAGAGAACCGAACTGTGAAGCTACCGCGGAAGAGTTGAAGATGCTGCAATACAATGCTCAAGCTTGTGATATCCTCTTCAACGAATTGTGTCCCGAAGAATTCAACAAAATCAGCCGTCTTGAGAATACAAAGGAAATTTGGTATACTTTCATTGACATGCACGAAGGTACCGACTCCGTCAAGGATGTAACACCCCGAATATGACTTTCCATATTTGTAACTCCAACTCTTGCCATTTTCGGCTATGTGTTATGATATTCCCTCCGTGGTTGGGTTTGTCTTTTGTTTTGCATTTTGTTCATGTCATGCATTTCATATAATGTCATCATGTGTATCTCATTTGCATTTGTGTTCGTCTCAGGCATACGAGCGTTTTCCCTGTTGTCAGTTTCACAATCTGACACTCTCACATGCACCCGGCGCACCCCTCTTGTCACTTTTCGTGAGCGGGAGAAAAACATTCTCGGAATGGACCGAGATTTGCCAAGTGGCCTTGGTACACCACCGGTAGACCACCTATCAAGTTTCGTTCCATTTGGAGGCCGTTTGATGCTCCAAGGATTAACCGGGTAACCGCAAAGGCCTCTTGTGTGTTGCAGCCCAACACCCCTCCAAAACAGCCCAATTACCCATCTAAACCATCTCCATGTCCTCCGTTGTCGGATCACGATCGTGTGGGCAAAATCTACACCTCATTGGACATTCCAAACTCCCCCTACCTATAAATATGTGCCCTCCTCCGAAATCTCGGGTCCCGAAACCCTAGCCTCATCCCTCTCCGCTGCCAGACATGTCCGGATCGGGCCGGACACGTCCACCGCCGCGCCCGCACCAACCGGAGCCTGCCACGTGTCGCCACCCGCCGCCACCGCCGCCGGCCCGCCCGAGCCCGGGTCGGGCCCCCGAGCCCATCGCCGCTGCTGCTCGATCCCGCGCCTCCCGCGCCCTCGTCACCTTGCCTCGCTCATCGCCAACACCGGCGAACTCCGGCGACCCCGCCGCCTCACTCTGGCGCCGCCCGCGCTCCGGCCACCGCCCACACCACGTCCGTCGCCGCCGTTCCCCGACCGGCGCCGCCCTGAGCTCCTCGCCGCCTCGCCGCGCCTCCTCCGGGGACCCCGCGGCGACAAACTCCAGCGAAGCTCCGGCCCTGCTTCGGTTCCCGTGCGATGAACCCTAGATCTAGATCGGGAAAGGTTGACCCCGATTTTCTTCCAAGTCCCTTTTCTGCATTATTTTACTCCCATGTTCATTGGCTCGTATCTCCATGACCGTAGCTTTGTTTCATGCATCTAATATATCAAAATGTTCATTGTGAGATGCTCCTCATTTCATTCCATTGTGGCATGCTTGTTTGAGTTCATCTTGATGCCCAAATCATTGACGCAAGAGTGCTATAAAATGTTTACTGCTGCTACTTATCAGTTTATGATGATTTGTCATTTTTGTTGCATTTGGTGTGCGCAACATATGAGCATGAGCTCTACAGGTGTTTTGATATACAACATGTCATCTTTACAGAGGTGCTTGCCATGTATTTTTTTAATCTATGTGGTGACTAGCACAAGCATGCAAACTAGGCTTCGTGATGTTGCTGGTTTCAGTGACTTAGGATTTTGCCAAGTCCTTGTTCTGATGTTATTTTGATGACATGTAAACTTGATGCTATAGTGATATCCATGCTTGTTTTGGGATACTTCAGTAAGGATGTTTTGAACATATGGTTATGCTCTATCCATCCATGCCCTTGTTTACAATTATGGAGTGCCCTAGCATGTCTTGTTCTTGCTCTACTCTTGCTATAAAATGTTCCTGGCAGAATGTTAACATGTTAATCCATATTGCCATGGTGGTTGCTAGTGATACATGCATCCTATTAACTTGCTCTTGCCATGGTTAGCTTAATGAACATGTCATCTTGCTGTTGGTATGCTTATTTTGTCATTCTATGCCTTGTGGTGAGTGGCATGAGCTCGCAAAGTTGCCTTCATAATTCTGCTTATGTCATGCTCTATTTTTCTGCCAAATCTAACACTGTTAATAAAACTTGCTATGTTTACATGGGTGCCATCTTATCTTTTGTTCCTTTTTGGCTCATGTTCAGTAAAGGACTTTTGTTCTACGCGTTTAGTAGATTCATGACATACCTTGTTTTGCTATGATATGTTCCTGTAGAATGTAGTTTGATTGCTCTAAACATTGCTTCCTGATGTTAATTTTGACATGTTGGTATTTTCATCGTCTGTGATGCTGTTATCTTTTGCACTTTTGCCATGCTTGTTTGAACCTGCTCTAGTGTGTTTTGGCCATAGCTCAGTGTTCATGTTTTATCAAGAATCTCTTGTACATCACTGACATATGCTTTGTTACTATGTTGGAGTATAGTAGCTTAGTTTCTTGTTGCATGCTAAGTAGCATCATGCTGTTAATCGCAGAATTGTGTCATTCTTGTGTTGCTTGCCATTTGCAAACCGTGCATACGTTTTCGGTGATCTTGATATCTATTTCAACTAAAATCACCTCATCTTTCCAGCGGCATACTTGGTTTGCAAAGTTGATGCCTTGATCATTCTTTCCCTTCTGGAGCACGCTTATGCATTGCATATCATATCTTGCATATCATGCCATGTATTGCATCATGTTGCGTGTGCATTGCACCGTGATTGATTGTTGTTCCATTGCTTGTGTTCTTGCCTTGGGTAGAGCCGGGAGACGAGTACATGAACGAGGAACCTGTTGAGTACGCTAACGAGGATCAAGCTTTCGACAACTCTGAGAACATTGCAGGCAAGATGACCATACCCCCAAAATCACTTCTATCTTTGCTTGCTAGTTGTTTCGCTCTATCGTTATGCCGCGCTACCTACCACTTGCTATATCATGCCTACCATATTGCCATGTCAAGCCTCTAACCCACCTTTCCTAGCAAACCGTTGTTTGGCTATGTTATCGCTTTTGCTCAGCCCCTCTTATAGCGTTGCTATATGCAGGTGAAGATGAAGTTTGTTCCTCGTTGGAACATGGATATTTTGGGATATCACATTATCTCTTATTTAATTAATGCAACTATATACTTGGTAAAGGGTGGAAGGCTCGGCCTTATGCCTGGTGTTTTGTTCCACTCTTGCCACCCTAGTTTCCATCATACCGGTGTTATGTTCCTTGATTTTGCGTTCCTTACGCGGTTGGGTGATTTATGGGACCCCCTTGACAGTTTGCTTTGAATAAAAATCCTCCAGCAAGGCCCAACCTTGGTTTTACCATTTGCCACCTAAGCCTTTTTCCCTTGGGTTTTTGCAAGCCCGAGGGTCATCTTCATTTTAACCCTCCTGGGGTCAGTGCTCCTCTGAGTGTTGGTCCAATATAGAGCCACTTGTAGCGCATTCTTGGGGAAACTTGAGGGTTGGTTCTAGCTGTATGTAGTGTTCATCCGGTGTGCCCTGAGAACGAGATATGTGCAGCTCCTATCGGGATTTGTCGGCACATCGGGCGGCTTTGCTGGTCTTGTTTTACCATTGTCGAAATGTCTTGTAACCGAGAATCCGAGACTGATCGGGTCTTCCCGGGAGAAGGAATATCCTTCGTTGACCGTGAGAGCTTGTGATGGGCTAAGTTGGGACACCCCTGTAGGGTATTATCTTTCGAAAGCCGTGCCCGCGGTTATGTGGCAGATGGGAATTTGTTAATGTCCGGTTGTAGAGAACTTGACACTTGACTTAATTAAAATGCATCAACCGCGTGTGTAGTCATGATGGTCTCTTTTCGGCAGAGTCCGGTAAGTGAACACGGGTTGGGTTATGTATGAACGTAAGTAGTTTCAGGATCACTTCTTGATCACTTCTAGCTTCTCGACCGATGCGTTGCTTCTCTTCTCGCTCTTACTTGCGTATGTTAGCCACCATATATGCTTAGTGCTTGCTGTAGATCCACCACCTTACCCCTTTCCTACCCACGAGCTTAAATAATCTTGATCTCGTGGGTGTGATATTGCTGAGTCCTCGTGACTCACATATTCTACCAAAACAGTTGCAGGTGCCGAGGATACCAGTGGAAGTGACACAACCGAGCTCAAATGGGAGTTCGACGAGGACCTTGGTCGTTACTATGTTTCATTTCCTGATGATCAGTAGTGGAGCCCAGTGGGGACGATCGGGGATCTAGCATTTGGGGTTATCTTCTTTTCATTTGGATTTGACCGTAGTCGGTCTATGAGTGTATTTTGAATGATGTATGATTTTATTTATGTTTTGTGTGAAGTGGCGATTGTAAGCCAACTCTCTTTATCCCATTCTTGTTCATTACATGGGATTGTGTGAAGATGACCCTTCTTGCGACAAAACCTACAATGCGGTTATGCCTCTAAGTCATGCCTCGACACATGAGAGATATAGCCGCATCGTGGGCATTACAAAGGAATCCAAGTTGGATGTTCTTCAAAGTCAACTTGATAAGTTCAAAATGAAGGATGGTGAAGGTGTCGCTGAAATGTACTCTAGGCTTGCTCTTATCACAAATGAGATTGCTGGCTTAGGAAGTGAAGAGATGACCGACAAATTCATCATCAAGAAGATCCTAAGAGCTTTGGATAGAAAATATGATACCGTGTGCACATTGATCCAAATGATGCCCAATTACAAAGATCTCAAGCTAACAGAAGTCATTGGAAGAATTGTTGCTCATGAGATGTCACTCAAGGATAAGGAGGAGCTCCGCAACAAGTCAAGTGGTGCTTACAAAGCCTCATGTGAAGCTCCCACATCATCAAGTGAGAAACAAACCTTCAATGAAGAATTGAGCCTAATGGTGAAGAACTTCAACAAGTTCTACAAGAGTAGAAGCAAGGAAAGAAGCTCCAAGTCAATGTCCTACAATGACAAAAGATCTTCTAGTTGTGAGCACAATTGCTACAATTGTGGAATTCCCAGACACTATTCCAATGAGTGTACGGCTCCCTACAAAAGAAGAGAAGATTCTCCAAAAAGGAGTAGAAGAGAAGAATCACCATCAAGAGAAAGAAGGAGTAGAGATGATCGTTATGAATGAAGAACATCTCGGAGAAGCAAGGATTCAGAAAGGAAGGAAAAGTCATTAAGGAGCTACACAAAATGAAGACATTAAGCTAATGTTGGTGAATGGGTATCTGGCTCCGACTCCGACAATCACTCTGAGAGAAGCTATCACTCCGACTCCGAATATACTCAAGATGAAGGTGTTGCCGGTCTAGCACTTGTGTCAACCGACTCCTATGACATATTTGACTCACCAAATGAAGGAATTGGAAGATGCTTCATGGCTAAAGGCCCAAAGGTATCACACCCCGAGTATGTTGATTTCAATAGTGATGAAGATGACTTGTTAGGTGATGATGATTTACTTGTTGACAACTCTAGTGATGAATACTATGATGAAACGTCAAATAATCATGCTAATCAAGATAAAATGAATGGCAATGATAAGGAGAAGATTGAGCGCCTAACTAAAGAACTAAACACTCTTAAGTTGGCTCATGTAACTATCTTAGAAGATCATCGAGAACTTTTAAAGACTCATGAGAAGTTACGCTTTGAAAAGCTCAACCTTGAGCAAGAGCATGCATTTTTAAAGGCAATCAATGATGATCTTCGCAAGAAAAGTTATTCTTACATTCCCAAGCGTTTACTATTATCTACTTACATGCCACAAGTCAAGTCTAGTAACAAGAACAAGAAAGATTCTTCTTCTAGTAGTAACAATAATCATGCTAAATCCAATGTTGTTGCTTCTAGTAGTTCTCTTGATTCCACTAATGATTCTCTTAGCCAAGTTACACTTGAGCAAGAAGCTTATTGAAGGGAATTATAGAGAAGGTGTTTACAAGAGCCTTGCCGGAAGCAAGCAATTCGAGGAAATTGTACGCAAGCAAGGAAGGCACCGGAAGAATCAAGGTGTTGGTTTTGAACAAAAGTTCAATGCTAATGGAGTTGAGTGGGAAGAAGATCAATACCCCAAGACAAGGTTTGTTCCTCAACAAGAGAAGTATGATCGTACTTCTTTCAAAGGGACACAAGCTCCAGATGATCTTCCACCACAAGACCACAAGCAAAAAGGCAAGGACAAGCTTCAAGAGGAGATTGATGCATTTGAAGAAGCTCCTAAGGCCATGGTCAAGTGGGTTCCCAAGACTACATCAAGTTCTACTTCATTGAGTACAACTACAACTCCAAGGATTCCCATCAAGATGATGTGGATTCCAAAGAAGAAGAACTAGAGAGTTCTTGAGGATGACTCCACCAACATACTTCACTCATATCATTTTGGCAAGGACAAGTGCAATCAACTTCCACATCTTGCACTAGTTCAAGGAGTCACAAACCCTCTTGTTGGTAAGACAAGGGACAAGGTAACCTAATGCTTTCATGGACATCATCTTGTGTGTTCATCACTCTATGTCTATGGATATTCTTGTTTGTTCCTTGTGGGACTAACCCATGTAGGTATTGAAAGTGCAACTCACTCCAAAGGATTGCTCCAAATGATCTACATCAACATTGAGCATCCACATCTTCAACACCTACATGAAGTCATCATCGACAAGACCCAAGGTTAGTTCATCCCTCTTAGGGGGGATCTCACATCTAGGGGGAGCTTTACTCTGAGAATTGAGCTAGAGAAACTCTAATGGTGTGAACACAACAATGTTTTATGTAAAAGTGGTAACCCCACTTGTGCTTAAACGATGAGTAACCTATGATCAAATGTTCTCATTTGACTCCTAAGTCAATATACTCATATATAGATGACCTAGTCATCGCCAATTGTTTGATAGATGCTAGAATTGGTTGTGCATGCTTTGCCACATATTTCATTTGCCATTTTATTGTGTGAGCATGTTGGTTGCATATTTTACTCATTTGAGGACATCCACTTGTTGTTTTGATTGTTTGGTCTCTTTTCTTTTGCCAAGTGGATGGACAAGAATGTCTAAGAACCTTATCTAGCTATCTATGCTCTTCTTGTCTCAACTCTATTCATGCTACATCACAAAGTTTGATCAAGTCAGATTAGAACCACTCTGTGTGAGGAGCACTCAGAGTCCCCGATTCGTCATAGACTTAAACTTCCAAAACCTCTTTGTGCATTTCGGTCTGATCGATTCACCCTTTTCGGTCATACCGAGATCATTAAGCTGGTCTAGGTTTTCATTCTCGGTGTAACCGATTAGAACTTTTCGGTCACACCGAGTTGCAGTAACTGCTTGCAGTTTTGCATCTCGGTGCCACCAAGTTGTTCCACTCAGTCACACCGACAGGGTCAGGCTATATATACTCACGGGTCAAATTTTGGAAAATTTTCTGAAACCCTTCGCCCGCGCATAGCCTGCTCTGCCTCTTCGGGTCTCCGGATCATCTTCGTCGCTGCCAGCGACCTCCCGCCGCTGGTCTCTGCCGCCGTCAACGGCATTCTGCCCCACCGTTGCCGCCGTAGCAAGTTCACCACCGCATTAGGGTGTGAAATTGAAACTTTGTGCTATTCTTTAACTCCGATTCCTAGCACATTGCTTTGCCATGATTCTTGCCAAGTTTGAAATCATCCTATCCAGCAAAAGCATTCTGTAGATTTGATTTGATTTGAAAATTTAGGGTTAGGTTTCCGCTGAACTCATCTCGGACCGACCGAGTTGTAGAAATCGGTTTCACCGATTTGGCTTAGGCCATTGCACATGATTTTCGGTCTGACCGAGAATTGCAAATCGATGTGATCGAGAACGATTCTTTGTGAAACCCTAGCAGTCTCGGTGCCACTGAACTGTGACTCGGTCTGACTGAGTTCACTAGTTTAGATTCCAAAATCTGCTTCGGTATCACCGAGTTTACAAATCGGTAGCTTCGAAATGCTTTCTATGGAAAACTAAAACTAAGTTTTTGACTCAATTTGTTTTGCAAAAACTTATGTACTTTGTGATGCTCATCTAATCTACCTCACCTACATCTATTCACAGGGTCTGCTGTTAGTAAGTTTGCCTGAAAATGTCTGATCAAAGTGATAGTCAGAACAAGTCAGAGGATCAAGCTCAGAGGAGTGAGGGCACTAGCCCCTCAAGCAGCTATGATGAGGGTAGCAGGAGCACACCCAGCAATTTGCCAAAAGCAGCCACCAGGACAAGGAAGAAGAAAACCTCGGATTCTGACGATGAGGACTACATCGCTGTTGAGGATGAGGCCACTTCAAAGAAGAAGGTGTTGAAAAAGGAGTATGGCACAACTGCCACCACAAAGCCAGGAATGAAAACAAAGGTTCCAACAAGAATAGTTCCTATGTCAAAAGCCAGAGCATCCACTCAAGAGACTTTGGGATCTGAACCCAAAAATGCTGCAGGTGAAGATAAGAAGAAGAAGAGGGTGAGAACTACTACTGACAGAGTTATTGGCAAGCCCTCTATGAGGAGAGATTCTGATGAAGAAGAAGAGGAAGAGGATGCTGCACTAGCACCCAAAGCTCAGAAGCTCATGGGAGATGCAATCAAGTTAGGGGCTGCTCCATCCAAGCCCAAAACTGCTCCCAAGGTTGCTGCTCCAGCACCAAAGCCTAAACCCAAGAGAAACACCAGAAGTATACCTACATCAGAGAAGAACAAGGCCCCAGTGCCTGAAGCTGCCGAAGAAGATGATGATTCTTTTGTTTTGAGAAAGTTGAATCCCAAGATTCCTGACCACAATGATGCTCATCCAGTAGCTGAAGACATGCATATCAGAAAGGATGCTGGACTGATATTGTGGAGATAGTCAGATCCATATATTATGAGGAGAAGGACAACAGTTGGCTATAGATTTCACACAAAGGAGCAACAAGATTTTTATGAGACAATTTTGCTTGACAAGAAGCCCATTGTGTGTGCCATGAGATGGATCAACTGGGAGTACATCAAGAAAAATGAAGCTCACTATCCAGGAGTATATGACAGCTTCAAATCATTTGGAGTTGATGAATTTGTTGCCCAGAAGCTCACCAAGTGGAATGATGAGCTCATCATGCAGTTTTACTCCACAACTCACTTCTACCCAGATGGGAACATCATATGGATGTCTGAAGGTACTAGGTACCAATCCACAGTTGAAGAATGGGCTGAGTTGATCAATGCTCCAAAAGAATCTGAAGATGACTTGGATGTATATGCTGAGAAGAAGAAAGACCACAACTCTATGGCACACATGTACGGAGAGATCCCAGATAAAGCTTTGGAAACTCATAAGCTTGGATCTGTACACTTCTTGTCGTCTGGTCTGCCTACAATCAGCTGGATTCTTAGGCACACATTGCTACCCAAGTCTGGAGATCACAAGATGATTAGAGGTCATGCTATCAACTTGCTGCATTTGTTTGATATACCTCAAAAATTCAAAGACATGAGCCTGATTGTGGAAACAATCAAGAGAACAACAGCTGATCAGAAGAGAAGTTGTGGGTATGCTCCACACATTCAGGAGCTCATCAACTCAAAGATGGGCACAGACACATATCTTTTGGATAAGGAGCATCTACCCTTATATCCTAAGTTTAAAGATAACACAGTTGATATGAATGAGGAGGAACCATCATCTGTACGAGCACATGAGAAGAGAGAGAAGGCAAGGGCAGAGAAAGCTGCAAAGATGCCAACTGCTGAAGAGGCATCTCAAGTGTTCCTGAAGAGCAAGCAAGATCAGCTTGGCTACTTGATTGCCTCCACCTTGATAATCGAGAAGGGCTTGGCTACCCTAACTCAAAACCAGGAGAGTTTGGAGAGGATCATTGAGCAGAAGTTTTATGCTCTTGATGTGAAGGTCACTGAGATCCAAACTGCAGTTGAACAACTTCAGGAGGATGTGGAGAAGAAGAAGGGAAAGTCTACTACATATGCATTTGCTAGAGTGCCCAGAGGACAGAGATCTGCTGCAGTGCTTGTTCCAGATACTAGAGCTACATCATCTGCACCAACTGCCACAACTTCAGTGCCACCAGCTCCAGCAGCCACTCCACCAGCTCCAGCAGCCACTCCACCAGCTCCAGCAGCCACTCCACCAGCTCCAGCTACATCAACTGATGCTTTCGTCCTTGGAGTCATCTCTACACCACCTCATGAAGACCAAGCCTGAGAGTCGTTTAGCACTATGCATTTTTGAACTTTTTGGTAACTTGTTGCCAAAGGGGGAGAAAAATGTATAGATCATAGGCTTCGAGAGAGAGTGTTGCTTTTTATCTTTCTTGTTTTTGGTGGTTGAACTTCTTTATTTGTGTGTTTGCTTGATACATTATGCCTTTTGTGAGATACTTGGATGATCATGTGTTTGATCATATGCTATGCTACCTTAATGCTTGTTGGATGATATTATCTTTTATATCCTTATATGATCATTCACTTTGCTTGGTGATGAGTGCATGTGTTCAATCATTATCATTTTGAGTGCTCCACCAAGATGTATGTGACGTGGAAGAGTAACCCATGAGCCTAACACATTGTGCATTTGTAGTCCAAAGCAAATTTTAAATAATACACAAATTTAGGGGGAGCTCTTACTTATCACATACTTCTCAAAGAGATGATGTTTTTCAATCTTATTATCATTTGTCGAAGCTTTGATCTATATGTTGTCATCAATTACCAAAAAGGGGGAGATTGAAAGTGCAACTATCCCTGGGTGGTTTTGGTAATTCCTAACAACATATAGCTCATTGAGCTAATGCTATTTCAAGATAAATATTTCAGGAAAGCTCAATGATTGGCATGGCATGGATGAGAAAAGTGGACCCCTCAAAATGCTAAGGACAAAAGGATTGGCTCAAGCTCGAAGCACAAGACTCTACATTTTCCATTTTAGTGATCCAAGATCACATTGAGTCTATAGGAAAAGTCAATACTATGAAGGAGGGATGAAGTGTTGCTGAAAGGATCGAGATGGACCTAGAGGGGGGTGAATAAGTACAATTACAAATTTTAATCATTACTAAGCAATTTTTGGCAATAATGCGGAATATGAGATTCAATCTAACAATTGCAAGAGTAGTACTAAGTGCTAAGAAAGTAACACGAGTAGTAAGTAAGCAAGCACAATATGATATAAGTAAGTGCTAAGAGACAAATAACCACAAGTGGAAAGTTAGGGTTAGGAATAACCGCAACTCCGGGAGACAAGGATGTATGCCGATGTTCACTTCCTTGGAGGGAAGCTAGTCATCGTTAGAGAGGTGGATGTTACCACGAAGGCACACCAATGCCACGAAGGCTCACCCTATTCTCCCTTTGAGACAACACCACGGAGGCGTTTCTCAACCACTAGTGGTAGACCTTGGGGTGGTCTCCAAACCCTCACAAACTTTTCCGGGGGTAATCACAAAGTTCGATTCCTCTCCGAAAGACTCCTACCGCATAGGAGTCTCCAACCTCCAAGAGTAACAAGAACGATGGGGAAAAGCTCAAGACTTGCTCAAATCACGGATTCCTTTGGTGCAAAGAAGGAGAAGGAGTGGATCTATCACTTGATTGGAGAACTTCTCTCAAATGTTCCTAAATCACTTGGGGATCTAGGATTTGGTGTAGGGGATTGAGAGAGAGAGTGAAAAGTGTTTTGGCAAGCTCAAAGTGAATGGTCAACCTCACCTCGTGGAAGGGAGAAGCATATATATAGTGGGTCTGGAAAAAGTGACCGTTTGAGCCACTTAAGTGCACAGAAGGGGTCGGACGTCCGGACAACACCGGACGTCCGGTGTCACAAATATGTTCGGACGTCCGACAGATATCGGTCGTCCGGCCGCTGGGAACACATAAGCCATGTATCCGTAGACAGCACACGGACGTCCGAGACGTGTCGGTTGTCCACAGCCCGGACGACTGGAGAGGCCCGGAAATCAGAAATATGGTTATGTGGTGGAAATACCGGACGTCTGAGACGTGCCGGACGTCCGGAGGCCGGTCGCCCGGAGAGGTTCAGAAATCTGTGAATAACATTCTGTAAGAGAAACATCGGACGACCGTAGAGATCCGGACGTCTGGACAACTGAGAGGGATCGGACGTCCGTACAGTACCGGACGACCGGAGAGAAAAACTGGAGTTGTGGGTTTGAGCAAATCTTTCACTAGATCCAACGATCCCCTCTCAATAGTGCGGGATCCCTATACTCAAGAACAAACCGTAAACAAAGCCAAGGCTAATGTCTTGTATCTCCAATCTTGAGTTAGATGCATTTGTCCCTAGTCATGATCCACACACGGCCTTTGAGACATAATCCTGAGATATACTTGATAAACATGATTAGTCCCAACATACATGTTGTAATCAACATCAAAATATGATTAAGGGCATGATTGCACTTTCAATCTCCCCCTTTTTGGTAATTGATGACAACATATATGCACACACATAAAAATAAGAATCGAAAGGATTTGTTGTGGAGCTCAATAAACAAAGAATAAGCAAGGAGAGAGCTCCCCCTCAATATGATACCATAGAGAATAACCATGAAGAGAGCTCCCCCTCAATATGATACCAACACAACCAAATCTCATACACAAGATAATCAAGACAATAATCTCCATATAGGTTCATCACTCATAGCATAGAACATAAGTTCTGAGTTCGATACAAGCTAATCAACACCATAGCAATGAGTTCGATTACAAGCTAACAAGCTAATATCATAGTATGCATAGTGCCTACTCCCCCTTGGCATCAAATACCCACAAAGGGGGTCATGAGCATCATCATCATCATCATCATCATCATCATCATCATCATCATGTGCACCACTGCCACTAGCCTCGTCAAAGAAATCAGCCCACTCAGGACCCGAGGGGAAACCAAAATTAGAAGGTGGCTCGTCAGGGAGACGTTCATCGTCACTCACATTGTAAACTCTGGAGTCTCTCAAATGAGCCTTCAGAGCATTCTTGGAAGTGACCATGCGAGTGACAATGTCGTGATTTTGGGAGCAATGAAAGGTGAACATCTTCATCATTGCGGAGTGAGCCTTCCCAAGAAAGCAAGCAATGCGCCCAAAGGGTGCAGAACTGGAAGGAGTAGAACGAGCAGTATGAGAAGGAACACGAGCTGCGGTGCGACGATCAGCAGCAGTAGGAGGAGGAGCCCAATCATCCACCATGTGAGGTAGAATGACCCATCGCTCATGCAAGTGAGTGCAGGCAATGGGAAATGAAGCGACACTCTCGATAAAAACCTGTAGAAAGGGGGCATGAGGAAAGGCCCGCTTGTGCTGAAAACTAGCGAGACGGATCTCATGCCATAGAAAATGAGGAACATTTATCTTCCCCTTTGGAGATGCATAGAGGTGATGCATGAGATCAATGCAATAGCTACTGCAAGACCCTTTGTCACCCATCTTGGGATAGATGGTGCGGATGACGCACTCATAGATGATGTAGAAAGGGGAGCGCCAAATGGAGACTTGGTTCAAACCATTTTGTTTCTCCGTGTTAGACAAAGTTCCTGTCGGTTTGAGAAGATTCACATAGACATCAATGCCCTTGGGCCTATTGTTGGGGTCATCCTTGTGGATTTTGAAACCGGTGTTAGGAAACCCAAGTGCAGTAACAAATTGAGAATAAGATGTCGTGAGCACGGTGTCGGAGGTCATCCAAGTGACAGTGTTATTTGGACCAAAATAACATGTGGCATAGAATTGATGCATGGTAGCTTGGTTAAAGTCATGTTGAAATGCAAATGGAGCAGCAAGATTAGATGACTCAATAAGCTCAATAGCCCCCGGATATTTATCCGGATGAGTGCGAATATGCTCTAAGTCAGTGCAGACATGGAGAGATAAGCCTTTAGGAATGATGATAGTGGTAAAGATGTCAGCTTGGACATTAGTGCGAAAACGAGTGTCCTGAGAGTCACTAACAACCGTAAACTGATCAACGTCATGACGCAACGTAACATAGGACGCGATGGGAACCTCGTTGAGCCACTTAACATGGCGGCCGAGTGGTAAAGGAGGTTCAAGAGAGATATGACGAGCATCACTGTGAGGTTGTACCGTAGGAGGAGGAGGCTTGAAGGTGGGCCTACGAGTTCCCGGCTTTGGGTGCGGAGGTGCAAACAGCAACAAACGCGGGCTGCTCCAAATCATCCAGTTCATCCTCATAGTCGGATCCCTCCGAGGAGGAGTCGCTAAAAGAGCTGGGAGGACGGGCGGAACGCTTTCGAGGACGAGCCCGCTCCTGTGAGTCATCGGAGCCACCACAGCAAGACGTGCGAGATGGCCCACCCGTGACTTGCTTGCGTGCGGAGTGCTTGGTCTTGGGCATCATGACCTAGGGGAGGAGGAAGACCCAAATCAACAACCCCACCATAGATCGAAGAATCGATGCATGAGGGGAGAAGAGATAGGTGCTACCTTGGAGTGAAGAACATGGAGGGAGACGGTGACTGGAGCTAATCAGTCAGCGGGCCAAGTGGCCACGGCGAGTGGCGTGCCGACGGCAAGGAGCTCGAGCGGGGACAGGGGCGACCCGAGCGGCCACGACGAGTGGCGTGGCAACTGCGAGGGCCCCGAGCGGTGAGCGGTGATGACCCACAAGTATAGGGGATATATCGTAGTCCTTTCGATAAGTAAGAGTGTCGAACCCAACGAGGAGCAGAAGGAAATGACAAGCGGTTTTCAGTAAGGTTTTCTCTGCAAGCACTGAAATTGTAGGTAACAGATAGTTTTGTGATAAGATAATTTGTAACGGGTAACAAGCAATGAAAGTAAATAAAGTGCAGAAAGGTGACCCAATCCTTTTTGTAGCAAAGGACAAGCCTGGAAAATTTCTATAATGAGAAAAGAGCTCCCGAGGACACATGGGAATTATCGTCAAGCTAGTTTTCATCACGCTCATATAATTCGCGTTCGGTACTTTGATAATTTGATATGTGGGTGGACCGGTGTTTGGGTACTGCCCTTACTTGGACAAGCATCCCACTTATGATTAACCCCTATTGCAAGCATCCGCAACTACAAAAGAAGTATTAAGGTAAACCTAACCACACCATTAGACATATGGATCCAAATCAGCCCCTTACGAAGCAACGCATAAACTAGGGCTTAAGCTTCTGTCACTCTAGCAACCCATCATCTACTTATTAATTCCCAATGCCTTCCTCTAGGCCCAAATAATGGTGAAGTGTCATGTAGTCGACGTTCAGATAACACCACTAGAGGAGAGACAACATACATCTCATCAAAATATCGAACGAATACCAAATTCACATGACTACTAATAGCAAGACTTCACCCATGTCCCCATGAACAAACGTAACTACTCACAAAGCATATTCATGTTCATAATCAGAGGAGTATTAATATGCATGAAGGATCTGAACATATGATCTTCCAACAAGTAAACCAGTTAGCATCAACTATAAGGAGTAATCAACACTACTAGCAACCCACAGGTACCAATTTGTGGTTTTGATACAAGATTGGATACAAGAGATGAACTAGGGTTTTGAGAGGAGATGGTGCTGGTGAAGATGTTGATGGAGATTGACCCCCTCCCGATGAGAGGATCGTTGGTGATGACGATGGTGATGATTTCCCCCTCCCGGAGGGAAGTTTCCCCAGCAGAACAGCTCCGCCGGAGCCCTAGATTGGTTCTGCCAAGGTACCGCCTCGTGGTGGCGGAGTTTCGTCCCGTAAGCTTGCTTATGATTTTTTCCAGGGTAAAAGACTTCATATAGGATAAGATGGGCACCAGGGGGCCACCAGGGGGCCCAGGAGACAAGGGGCCCGCCCAGTAGGAGTGGGCGTGCCTCCCACCCTCCTGGCGAGGGTGTGGGCCCCCTCTTGTGCTTTCTTTGCTCAATAATTCTTATTAATTCCAAAAAATAACTTTCGTGGAGTTTCAGGATTTTTGGAGCTCTGCAGAATAGGTTTCCAATATTTGCTCTTTTTCTAGCCAGAATTCCAGCAGCCGGCATCCCCCCTCTTCATGGTAAACCTTGTAAAATAAGAGAGAATAGCCATAAGTATTGAGACATAATGTGTAATAACAGCCCATAATGCAATAAATATCAATATAGAAGCATGATGCAAAATGGACGTATCAACTCCCCCAAGCTTAGACCTCGCTTGTCCTCAAGCGGAAGCCGAAATTGAAAAATATGTCCACATGTTTAGAGATAGAGGTGTCGATAAAAATAAAATACGGACATCAGGGCATCATGATCATTCTTATAACAGCAACATATATAGATTTTGTCATATGATTTCTTATGCTCAAGTAACAACCAATTCACAATGTCAAGTATGGTTCAAAAACTTCATTGAGAACTAACAAACTATAATCTCAGTCATTGAAGCAATTGCAATTTATCATAACATCAGAAAGAGTCAAGAATAGAGCTTTTCAGTAGGTCCACATACTCAACTATCATATAGTCTTCTACAATTGCTAACACTCACACAATACTTGTGGTTATGGAGTTTTAATTGGACACTGAGAAAGATTGGGGCTTATTGTGTTGCCTCCCAACGTATTCACCTTTGCGTGATGTCAACAATAATAATTCATGCTAACTTACATCCAATTGGAATATATATCAAGATCTTTTAAACACGAGGAGCTTGCCAAAGGATAAAAATAAAAAGAAAAGGTGAAGATCACCTTGACTCAAGCATAAAATAAAAACATAAAGTAAAAGACAGGCCCTTTGCAGAGGGAAGCAGAGGTTGTCATGCGCTTTTAGGGTTGGATGTACAAAATCTTAATGCAAAAGAACATCACTTTATATTGCCACTTGTATATGGACCTTTATTATGCAGTCCGTCGCTTTTATTTCTTCCATAACAAGATCGTATAAAGCTTATTTTCTTCACACTAATAGATCATACATATTTAGAGATCAATTTTTATTGCTTGCACCGATGACAACTTACTTGAAGGATCTTACTCAATCCATAGGTAGGTATGGTGGACTCTCATGGCAAAAACTGGGTTTAAGGATATTTGGAAGAACAACTAGTATCTCTACTTGGTGCAAGGAATTTTGGCTAGCATGAGGGGGAAAGGCAAGCTCAACATGTTGGGAAGATCAATGACAATATACTTTAACTAATACGTGAGAAAACATAAACCATTACGTTGTCTTCCTTGTCCAACATCAACTCTTTTAGCATGTCATACTTAATGTGTGCTCACAATCATAAAAGATGTCCAAGATAGTATATTAATATGTGAAAACCTCTCTTTCCTTATTACTTCCTATTAATTGCAATGATGACCAAAGCTAGGTTTGTCAACTCTCAACAACTTTTATGCCTCATGCTCTTTATGTGTGAAGTCATTACTATCCACAAGGTCAATATGAACTCTTTTATTCTTTTATTCTTTCTACTTTCTCAAGATCATAGCAAGATAGCAAAGCCCTTGACTCAACACTAATCTTTATTATAGATAGCTCATGGACTCGATTACAAAAAGAGATCACAAAGCAAAGCTCAAAAATAATTCATACCAAAACTTCAATCTACTAGATCAAGATATTACTAAAAGGATCAAACTAAATAAAACGGTAAAGATAGGAGTGTGATGGTGATACGATATCGGGGCACCTCCCCCAAGCTTGGCAGTTGCCAACGGGAGTGCCCATACCCATGTAATTATGTCCTCTGAGGTGGTGGAGTAGGAGTGGTTGATGATGTAGGCTTGTCGTCCATCTTCCAAGGCATAGGCTCACCATCATAGAAGGATGATCGAGTCTCCGGGATCCTCAAATCTGCAGACAAACTCATCCTCTTGAATCTATATTCATACTCACAGTTTTGGTTTTACAGGTCATAGATCTGGCCTTGGAGGTGCTCGATTTTCTCTTGAAGCTTAAAGATGGTCTCCCCAATGATCTTGGCATCCAGCTTGTAGTTGTTGGTGAACTCTGTGACCATCATCTGGTTGGCGTTGAGTCCACACTCCACCATCCCTTGGAACTTGAAAACTTGTTGCTCCATGGCTTCGAGCTTTGTCTCCACGCTTCCGGTACGCCTTGGTCCCTCCACATCGCGGATGTGCAGCACCCCCTCATGCATCTCAATGGTTTGAGGGTGTTGCAGCACCTCCGCGAGATAGGGGTTGATAACCCTCTCGAAAAACTTGTCCTTGGGAGCGCTTGGAGACGTCATAGTGCTCTAGATCTGTTAGGAAAATAGCTTGAAACAAAAACAAAGGATATTTGCGTGATACTGTGGTCCAAACCTTCAGGAGATTATATAATGAATTTTTACCGACCAAAATACGTAACATGCAAGAAAACGGAGTCAGGAGGCACACGAGGTGGCCACGAGACAGGGGGCGTGCCCAGGAAGGGTGGGCGCGCCCTCCACCCTCGTGGAGGCCTCGTGTCCTTCCCGGCTTACTTCCTTCTTTCCGAAATTCTTAAATATTCCAAAACGGAGAAAAATTTCCATTAGAACTGTTTTGGAGTCGGTTTACTTACCGTACCACATACCTATTCCTTTTCAGAGTCTGGAACGTTCTGGAAAGTGTCCCTTATGTATTCCTCGGGGGTTACGGTCTCAATAATATTAGTTCAACAATCCTACCAGAAATATAATGTTTGATTCTTTGACCGCTCACCACCCTCGGACTTGTGCCTTCGAAGTTGTTGATTTTTATGGCACCGGAACGATAGACCTCCTCGATAACGTAAGGACCTTCCCATTTAGAGAGAAGTTTTCCTGCAAAAAATCTTAAACGAGAGTTGAATAGCAACACATAATCCTCTACGTTAAACTCACCCTTTTGTATTCTTTTGTCATGTTATCTTTTAACTTTTTCTTTGAATAGCTTGGCATTCTCATAGGCTTGGGTTCTCCATTCATCAAGTGAGCTAATATCAAATAACCTCTTCTCACCGGCAAGTTTGAAGTCATAGTTGAGCTCTTTAATAGCCCAATATGCTTTATATTCAAGTTCAAGAGGTAAGTGACATGCTTTTCCATAAACCATCTTATACGGAGACATACCCATGGGATTTTTTTAAGCAGTTCTATAGGCCCATAATGCATCATCAAGTTTCTTGGACCAATTCTTTCTAGATCTATTGACAGTATTTTGCAAAATTAATTTGAGCTCTCTATTGCTCAACTCTTCTTGACCACTAGACTGTGGGTGATAAGGAGATGCAATTCTATGATTAACATCGTACTTAGCAAGAATTTTACGAAAAGCACCATGAATAAAATGTGAACCACCATCAGTCATAAGATATCTAGGGACTCCAAACCTCGGAAAAATAACTTCTTTAAGCATTTTAATAGAAGTTTTATAATTAGCACTACTAGTTGGAATAGCTTCTACCCACTTAGTAACATAATCAACAGCAACTAAAATATGTGTGTAACCATTAGAGGCAGGAAAAGGTCCCATATAATCAAAGCCCCAAACATCAAATGGTTCAATAACAAGAGAATAGTTCATAGGCATTTCTTGACGTCTACTAATATTACCAATTCTTTAACATTCATCACAAGATAAGACAAACTTACGAGCATCTTTGAAGAGAGTAGGCCAATAAAAACCGGATTGCAATACCTTATGTGCAGTTCTATCTCCAGCGTGGTGTCCTCCATGTGATTTAGAATGACACTTGTGTAGGATCTGTTCCTGTTCATGCTCAGGTACACAACGTATAATAACACCATCTACTCCTTCTTTATAAAGGTGCGGGTCATCCCAGAAGTAATGTCTTAAATCATAAAAGAACTTTTTATTTTGTTGGTATGTGAAACTAGGTGGTATACATTTAGTGACAATGTAGTTAGCATAATCAGCATACCATGGAGCAGTACGGGAAGCATTAATGACCGCTAATTGTTCATCAGGAAAGCTATCATCAATAGGTAGTGGGTCATCAAGAACATTCTCTAACCTAGACAAGTTGTGTGCAACGGGGTTCTCAGCTCCCTTTCTATCAATAATATGCAAATCAAATTCTTGGAGCAAGAGAACCCATCTAATAAGTCTAGGCTTAGCATCTTTCTTTTCCATAAGATATTTAATAGCAGCATGATCAGTGTGAATAGTAACTTTAGAATCAACAATATAAGGTCTGAACTTATCACATGCAAATACGACTGCTAAGAACTCTTTTTCAGTAGTAGCACAATTTCTCTGGGCAGTATCAAGAGTTTTACTAGCATACTGGATAACATTCAATTTCTTATTAACTCTTTGCCCTAGAACAGCACCTACAGCATAATCACTAGCATCACACATAATTTCAAAAGTAAATTCCAATCAGGTGGCTGAACAATAGGTGAAGTGATCAAAGCTTTCTTAAGTATTTCAAATGCTTCTACACAATCATCATCAAAGACAAAAGGAATATCTTTTTGCAATAAATTAGTCAGAGGCCTAGAGATTTTAGAAAAGTCCTTAATGAACCTCCTATAAAAACCGGCATGACCAAGGAAACTTCTTATACCTTTTATGTCCTTGGGACATGGCATCTTTTCAATAGCATCAACTTTAGCTTTATCAACTTCAATACCTCTCTCGGAAATCTTATGCCCCAAGACAATGCCTTCATTAACCATAAAGTGGCACTTTTCCCAATTCAATACGAGACTAGTGTCTTCGCATCTCTGCAAAACTCGATCAAGGTTGCTCAAGCAATCATCAAAAGAGGATCCATAAATGGAGAAATCATCCATGAATACCTCACAAATCTTTTCACAAAAGTCAGAGAATATAGCCATCATGCATCTTTGAAAGGTGGCAGGTGCATTACATAAACCAAAAGGCATACGTCTATAAGCAAAAGTACCGAAAGGGCAAGTAAAAGTAGTTTTTGATTGATCCTCCGCTGACACAGGTATTTGAGAGAAACCAGAATAACCATCTAGAAAGCAGAAATGTGTGTGTTTGGATAGTCTTTCTAGCATTTAATCAATAAAAGGTAAAGGGTAATGTCGGTGTCAAAACCGGCGGATCTCGGGTAGGGGGTCCCAAGCAGTGCATCTTAGGATCAATGGTAACAAGAGGCAAGGGACACAATGTTTACCCAGGTTCGGGCCCTCTCGATGGAGGTAAAACCCTACTCCTGCTTAATTAATATTAATGATATGGGTAGTACAAGAGTTGATCTACCACGAGATCAAAGAGGCTAAACCCTAGAAGCTAGCCTATGGTATGATTGTTGTTGTATATGTCTATCGACTAGCCTGGCCCCGGTTTATATAATGCACCAGAGGCCTAGGATAACAAGAGTCCTAGCCGAACACGCCGGTGGGGGAGGAGTCCTTGTCTTGATCGCCAAGTCTTGTTGATTCTTCCTTGTATGCGGCAGCTGTCCGGACTGGCCCATGAGTATACGGCCATGGGGGTCCTCGGCCCAATCCAACTGATCGGGAGACGACGTGTTGAGTACCCCCTAGTCCAGGACACCGTCAGTAGCCCCCTGAACCAGTCTTCAAGTTAGGGACGCTCCTCGATTCTTCCGAATTTTTCTTCATCTTCGGTTGCCGGCCTTGAAAACTGGTTCAACAAATCTTCTCATCTTCTATCTTGAGGATCGCCGAAATGCATTCGACGAGTTTACACGTTGGGTCCGAGGAGCCCCTTTAAGTTTACGGCCTTTATCAATGCCTTGTTATTTTTATGCCATGCCTCAGGTTTGAAGTTGTTCCCGGGCGGCAACGTCCTCTTGCGACCGAGCTCCAACGTCGGACCGCATTCGAGGTATCTTTTGCAGCCGAGCACCAATGCCGGATTGCTTCCCAGCTCTAACGCCGGACTATGTATCCGAGCTCCAACGCCGGACGGTATCCGAGCTCCAACGTCGGACTATGTATCCGAGCTCCAACGCCGGACTGTATCTGAGGTGTCGTAAATCACCTTGGTTCAAAGAAGTTTGAAGGAGTTTAGCCGAGCTTAATGCCGGAAGTGTCCTCTATGGAGCCAGCCACTAGCGCCCGAGCTTTACGCCGGACTGCTTCTGAGGTGGTGCACCACCCCGAATGTGGGCTGATTTTTGTCAATATTTTTTGTTGGTGCAATTTATTCTCTGCCGAGATACATAGCCAGTAGCCCTCAAGGTGGGTATCAGTCTAAAACCCAAGATGCACATGAAGGATGACATAAGACCGCTGATCCCCGTAGCCGCTGAGACTCAGGTTGATTTGCAAAATCGGTCTGAGGATCAAGTCCTAGCTCGGCAGAATACTTCGGGACACAAAAAGCGGCGTGCTTAGTCCTCGAGACTCAGGTTGGGTGCGGCCGACCAATCTGAGGATCAAAATCTTCTCGAAAATTGTATTGCACTTAAAATTTTCTGCATAGAACAGGCAATGCAGTAGCCCCCGAGACACTGGTCGGGTGGCAACACCAGATCAGGGGATCGATGTGCCCCTTTAATATTTGTAAATAATAAGCCCGAAGCCCAGTAGCCCCCGAGCCTTAATGCGGGCATGGGAGGCCGAATTAAGGATCGATATCCATAGTAAAATCACAAATTATGTGTAATGACTCTATGTATCCAAGTACTTTACGTCATTAATGCTCGGATCCGCATTGTACAAAACTTTGTTGACCGACCATCGGCTTCCACCTCCTCGGCCAATAGCCGAGGAGTGTTTGTCCTACTTTGTAAAGCCTTTATGAGGGCAAAGATTTACAACAAACAAGGCAATCTGGCCATACGGTTTTATAAACAAAGGTACGCGGAGAGACATGTTATATTATTGTTTAACAGAAGAAATGTCTTCCAAAGAAAATAGTCCCGCTATCGGTTCCTTTCTTTGGGTTGTCATGCTAAGCATGATAATGAAACCTCAGCTCCAATGTAAGAGCAAAATATCGAGGATTTAGTTTGGGAGGCCAGTTAATAGCCCCCGGTAGTGTTCGGCCACAGTCGAGGTCAAGCCGTAAACACTTTGGCCATTGTTATGAATGGCCCGTTGTTTAACGTCGTCATCGGATCGCCGACCATTTTACGCTTATTGTGACAGTTAGTTTTTGGCTTTCTCCACTGAGGTGCTTAATCATGTGAGCTGGAAGCACAATCGCAGTGGTTCTCCCTTTGCACACCTAGCCGAACAAAGCGGAACATAGGAGGCAAGCGCAGGAGCCGGGCAACCCAACTATTGACCGAAGACACAATTTGAAACCGATGCATATATAGCAATATCCGAGGATGTTTTTGCCGAATCTCTAAAGGTGTCCGGCGTTGCACTGCGAGACTTGTGCTGAAAACAGGCAAATAGGTTAAAAGTGCCCTGGGCTCGAAAAGCCAAAAAACTTACTCAAAAGGTTAATGTCTGAACTAGATCAAGTGTTCGGTGCCAATCCGAAAATTGGACTTTAGAAAAAAAAAGGTGCTTCTGCCGTGCTTTAACATGACACATCCTATCTCAAAACTTCAAGCGGGTCAGCCTACGGCTTCAACCTCCTATCCCGAAGGCGGAGTACTTCTTACTAGGCCAGTTTAGCAAACTAAACTCTAGCGGCTTTGAGAGGGAAATTAGGCTCCCCGGCTAGTGACCGCACACTTGTGTCGAAAAAAGGAGTGATAAATAATAATAAAAACTTTGCAACGACCAAGAAGAAAAACACTTGTCATAAAACGGCTCATATAAGTTTAAGAGCCCCCAAGTGA
Organism: Triticum dicoccoides; assembly: GCF_002162155.2. Classification (NCBI taxonomy): domain Eukaryota; kingdom Viridiplantae; phylum Streptophyta; class Magnoliopsida; order Poales; family Poaceae; genus Triticum; species Triticum dicoccoides. The sequence continues at coordinate 500,702,864 of NC_041385.1, read as the reverse complement.
CTTGGGTAAAAGAATGATTGCATCTACCGAAGTACTTATATCATATCTATGTTCAACCGAACTTTAAACGCGTCTTAACCGACCGTCGGCTTCTCCCTCTTCGGTCAAGGACCGAAAAGTGTTATGTACTCCATCTGTCGAGAATATCGACAGTGTTTCCAATAACCAGGCAATCAGGCCATAAGGCTATAACAGACAAAGCGCGCTCAGGGAACTTATGCTATATTACTGCGAAGAGTAAGAAGCATCTTCGAAGAAAATAGTACCCCCACCGATACCTTTCTTCGGTGCTCATTGTTATTATGAGACTTGTGCAATAGATTTTTTGTACTCATGAGTTCCGTTGTGTGCCGACCATGATTGAAAACAATAAGAGCGCTAGCTTTCGGCTTCACCCAGTCTGAGGTCCGGCTCGGGTGACCCGATCGTGACAATCGCAGAGGTGCTCCCTTTACTCCCTAGCCGAACAATCGAGAACGTAGGGGTAAACACAGGAGCCAGGCAACCCAGCTTGCAAATCGCTTAAGTCAATATGGTGCATATTGTGGCGTAATACACGAACAAGGAATGAAGCCGTACAAGTATAATCATATGCAAGAGGAAAAAGCTTCACTCACAAACAAAGTTTGGACAAGGAAATTTTTACAAGCAACTTTTTTCCAAAAAAGTATAATGCTTGACTGAGCCGAACACAAGTTAAAAATTTAAAACTTTGAGCATGAAGACAACTTAGCTGGTTAATGTGTTCGGTATTGATGACGCGGTCCAAGCTTGATGCGGGACAAGGTTCCATCCCCGAGCCGGTCCCGAGGTGGCAGAGCAAAGAGCTCGGCACTCCGAAGTGGTGACCTAGCACGGTCAATGCAGGACGGCAGGGTGATGCTGAAGTTCTCGGGATGGGGTAATGAAGTGTTGACGAAGCCCCACGTCCAGCCGAGGTGATGCCAAAGGATATAGTCCGGCGGGATCATTTTCCTGTGCACAAAAAATAGTGCAAACCGGAGATAATAGTAATAAAAAAAATTCGTTGCATAACAAGTAATTTATGCAAAGTGAGTAATAAAAGAAATATAGCCTGGCACCGAAGTCAATGTCGATGCGGGGCGGCGGCGTGATGCGGTAAAGGCATGGCAAGGCCTGAATTCACAGGTCGGTTCGAGTTCCGGATGCGGCGTTCGCCGGACTATGTACGAAAACTGAGCGAACCACCATGCGACCGTCGTTAATGCGGCCATCATTTGATAAACCTGCGTACATATGACGGACAAACCAGAGTAATAATTCATTGGGAAAAATGAACCCTAACAAGCAAAAAATACTAGCATTAATAGCACCTGGCTTATTTGTTGTAGCAATCCGAAGAAAGGTGATTCCCAAAATTGGGACTCGATCCGCACACCTATCGCCTAATGGGCGATAAAGCAGCGGCATGGCGATGCTGGGAAAGGTTGGCTCGCCGAGGCAAAGCCCTTGGTCCAGCTAACGTGATGGAGCTGGTCGGCCAGCAACGCCGAAGTCTCCGGAGTAGGTTGATGAAGAGATGATGACGCCCCCGGTCCAGCGATGCAGGTCGTGACGTGGTCGATGCCGGCTTGATGAAGTGACTGTGTGGCGATGCAGGTGTGCCCGCTCCGTGTAATCCGTGGGGCGGCGATGTTGGTGACGATTTATCCTTCGCGATGCCGAACTATTGTTCGGCTGGCCGAGATGATGATCCGAAGAAATTGAGCTCGGCTGAACAAAGTGACGACGTGTGTAACGCAGGTCGGCCGCCGTGGAGTGATGTTGTCGGGCTGGTTTGACACCAGCGCGACAGTGAAGTTTGTATTGCAAGAATATTTTTAATACTACTGGGATGTGTTTGAGAATAAAACACAACACCCCATACGAAAATTCCTTCAAAAACGATGTCCGAGATCCCGTTCATAAAGAAGATGAATTCGGGTCGGATTCGTTCTCGCGTAGAAAACAGATCCAAAAAGTGATGCACTAATCAGAAGTTTCCCGGAGTTTGTACGGTCGGATCGAGCCGAATTTTTGGCAGGTGGTAGATATGGGAATTCTGCAGCAAATCAACGGTTGGATCCTCCAAAGGACATCTGAGCTAGATGCTGGATACCACGCCCTAAACTCGTCTGGATTCTCGTCCAGATTCAACAGGGCTCCGGTATATCGGAGATTGCCAGAGATTCCTCCATCGGAACTCGACGGAATTTTTGCTGGGTTGTTGTAGACTTAATTCCGCACAATTCCACCGAAGCGATCGTTAAAACGACACCCGAGGAGGCGGTGGCGGCAGACACAAGTCCGCTGTCCAGAAAAACAGTACGATCGCCTGAAGGCAATGTTGACGTTGAGCCCCCGGGCTCCCTGGATGATTCCTCCATGATCTTGATAGAGATCGGAGTTGATGTTGATGAAGGCCCTCATCCGAACATGATGATAGGAGGTAGGGCGCAGTCCTTGGTCGAACCAAGGTGACCAGCTGAGCTGGTGACGAAGATGCCGCAGTCGCAGTTGATCTGCAGGCGAGCCATCGACCTTTTGCCGAACACACAGCGGAACTCTCAATGAAAGCACCAATGTCGGTGTCAAAACCGGTGGATCTCGGATAGGGGGTCCCAAGCAGTGCGTCTTAGGATCAATGGTAACAGGAGGCAAGGGACACAATGTTTACCCAGGTTCGGGCCCTCTCGATGGAGGTAAAACCCTACTCCTGCTTGATATATATTGATGATATGGGTAGTACAAGAGTTGATCTACCACGAGATCAGAGAGGCTAAACCCTAGAAGCTAGCCTATGGTATGTTTGTTGTTGTATATGTCTATCGACTAGCCTGGCCCCGGTTTATATAATGCACCAGAGGCCTAGGATAACAAGAGTCCTAGCCGAACACGTCGGTGGGGGAGGAGTCCTTGTCTTGATCGCCAAGTCTTGTTGATTCTTCCTTGTATGCGGCAGCTGTCCGGACTGGCCCATGAGTATACGGCCATGCGGGTCCTCGACCCAATCCAACTGATCGGGAGATGACGCGTTGAGTACCCCCTAGTCCAGGACACCGTCAGGTAATGACCTTTCTTAGTAGCTTTATTTAATTTACGGAAATCAATTACCATCATATAACCTGTAATAATTCCTTGCGGGATCAATTCATCTTTATCATTAGGAACGACAGTAATACCTTCCTTTAGGAACACAATGGATAGGACTTACCCATTCACTATCAGCAACGGGATAAATTATACCTGCCTCAAGGAGCTTTAGTATCTCCTTTTTTACCACTTTTTTCATCTTAGGATTTAAGCGTCATTGAGGATCTCTAACTGGTTTGGCGTCTTTCTCCAGTTCAATATTGTGATGGCATAGAGTGGGACTAATGCCCTTAAGATCATCTAGAGTATATCCAATAGCAGCACGGTGCTTCTTTAGAATTTTCAGTAATCTTTCTTTTTCTTGCTCTGAAAGGTTAGCACTAATAATAACATGATATATTTGTTTTTCATAAAGATAAGCATACTTAAGATTATCAGGTAATGGTTTGAGCTCAAACACAGGATCACCCTTGGGTGGAGGGGGATCCCCTAGGATTTCAACACGTAAGTTGTGTTTCATAATAGGACCCTGTTGAAGGAACACTTCATCTATTTCCCTTCTTTCATTCATAAACATATCATTTTCATGGTCTAGCAAATATTGTTCTAACGGATCAGTAGGAGGCACGGCAATAGAAGCAAGGCCAATAATCTCATCCTTACTAGGTGATTCTTTATCATGGGGTTGTCTATGCAACTTAGCAAAATTAAACTCGTGAGACATATCCCCTAAGCCAATTGTAACAACATCCTGTTTGCAATCAATCCTAGCATTAACATTATTCAAGAAGGGTCTAAGAAATATAATGGGACAAAAGTCATCTTGTGAGGAACCAAGAACAAGAAAATCAGCAGGATATTCAACTTTCCCACACAAGACTTCAACATCTCTAACAATCCCAACTGGCTTAATGGTGTCCCCATTGGCAAGCTTAATAGTAACATCAATATCTTCTATTTCAACAGGTGCAATATCATGCATAATTTCTGTATATAAGTCAAATGGTATTGCACTAGCACTAGCACCCATATCACATAAGCCATGATAACAATGATCTCCTATTTTAATAGAAATAACAGGCATGCCTACAACCGGTCTATGTATCTTAGCATCTGGTCTAGCAATATTAGCAGCCTGTTCACAGAAGTAAATAACATGCCCATCTAAATTATCATCCAAGAGATCTTTAACCATAACAATACTAGGTTCAACTTTGATTTGCTCAGGAGGTGTATAAGTTCTAGTATTACTCTTATGAACAACAGTTGAAGCTTTAGCATGATCCTTCATCCTAACAGGAAAAGGTGGTTTCTCAACATAAGTAGTAGGAACAATAGGATCATTATAAGTGATAGTCTTTTCTTCAACTGTAATAGGTGCAACTACTTTTACTTCAATGGGAGGATTATATTTAAACCACTTCTCCTTAGGAAGATCAATGTGAGAAGCAAAAGATTCACAGAAAGAAGCTACTATCTCAGAGTCAAGTCCATATTTAGCGCTAAATCCACGAAAAGCATCGGTATCCATCAAAGATTTAACACAATCAAACTTAGGTGTTATACCTGACTCCTTACCATCGTCGGAAACCCAATCTTCAGAGTTGAATTTAATTCTTTCCAATAAGTCCCACTTGAATTCGGTAGTCTTCAGCATATAAGAACCAACATAGGAAGTATCGAGCATGGTGCGATCATTGAGAGAAAGCTGAGCATAATTTTTTTGAATAATCACTTCTCTTGAGAGCTCATGATTGGGGCATGAATATAACATTGACATAAGCCTCCCCCAAGCTTGAGCGATGCTTTCTCCTTCGCGAGGCTAGAAATTATATATGTAATTACGATCACGATGAACAAGATGCATAGGATAGAACTTCTGGTGAAATTCCAACTTCAATCGTTTATAATTCCAAGATCCCGTATCATCACATAGCCTATACCATGTCAATGCATCTCCCTTCAAAGATAAAGGGAAGACCTTCCTTTTAACAACATCATCGGGGATACCTGCAAGCTTAAATAATCCACAAACTTCATCCACAAAGATAAGGTGTAAATCGGGATGCAATGTTCCGTCTCCTACAAAGGGATTAGCTAGCAGTTTCTCTATCATACCCGAAGAAATCTCAAAGTAAACATTTTCAATAGGTTCAGTAGGTTGAGGAGCAACTCTTTGCTCTACTGGTCGGGGTGAAGATACCCCGAACAAGCCCCTTAAAGGATTAGTTTCCATAGTAACAAGTGACAGAAAATTTTAGCACACTATATAAATGTTTCCTTACCAAGTTCCACTCACCAAAGGCGCTTCACTCCCCAGCAACGGCGCCAGAAAAGAGTCTTGATGACCCACAAGTATAGGGGATCTATCATAGTCATTTCAATAAGTAAGAGTGTCAAACCCAACAAGGAGCAGAAGGAAATGACAAGCGATTTTCAGTAAGGTTTTCTCTGCAAGCACTGAAATTGTAGGTAACAGATAGTTTAGTGATAAGATAATTTGTACCGGGTAACAAGCAATGAAATTAAATAAAGTGCAGCAAGGTGGCTCAATCCTTTTTGTAGCAAAAGAAAAGCCTGGACAATTTCTTATAATGAGAAAAGAGCTCCCGAGGACACATGGGAATTATCGTCAAGCTAGTTTTCATCACGCTCATATGATTCGTGTTCGGTACTTTGATAATTTGATATGTGGGTGGACCGGTGTTTGGGTACTGCCCTTACTTGGACAAGCATCCCACTTATGATTAACCCCTATTGCAAGCATCCGCAACTGCAAAAGAAGTATTAAGGTAAACCTAACCACAACATTAGACATATGGATCCAAATCAGCCCCTTACGAAGCAACGCATAAACTAGGGCTTAAGCTTCTGTCGCTCTAGCAACCTATCATCTACTTATTACTTCCCAATGTCTTCCTCTAAGCCTAAATAATGGTGAAGTGTCATGTAGTCGAAATTCACATAACACCACTAGAGGAGAGACAACATACATCTCATCAAAATATCGAACGAATACCAAATTCACATGACTACTAATAGCAAGACATCACCCATGTCCTCAGGAACAAACGTAACTACTCACAAAGCATATTCATGTTCATAATCAGAGGAGTATTAATATGCATTAAGTATCAGAACATATGATCTTCCACCAAGTAAACCAATTAGCATCAACTACAAGGAGTAATCAACACTACTAGCGACCCACAGGTACCAATTTGTGGTTTTGATACAAGATTGGATACAAGAGATGAACTAGAGTTTTGAGAGGAGATGGTGCTGGTGAAAATGTTGATGGAGATTGACCCCCTCCCGATAAGAGGATCGTTGGTGATGATGATGGTGATGATTTCCCCCTCCCGGAGGGAAGTTTCCCCAGTAGAACAGCTCCGCTGGAGCCCTAGATTGGTTCCGCCAAGGTTCCGCCTCATGGCAGCGGAGTTTCATCCCGTAAGCTTGCTTATGATTTTTTCCAGGGTAAAAGCCTTCATATAGTAGAAGATGGGCACCGGAGGGCCACCAGGGGGTCAGGAGACAGGGGGGCGCGCCCAGTAGGGGTGGGCGCGCCCCCCACCCTCCTGGCCAGGGTGTGGGCCCCCTCTAGTGCTTTCTTCGCTCAATAATTCTTATTAATTCCAAAAATAACTTTCGTGGAGTTTCAGGATTTTTTGAGCTGTGCAGAATAGGTTTCCAATATTTGCTCCTTTTCCAGCCAAAATTCCAGCTGCCGGCATCCCCCCTCTTCATGGTAAACCTTGTAAAATAAGAGAGAATAGCCATAAGTATTGAGACATAATGTGTAATAACAGCCCATAATGCAATAAATATTGATATAAAAGCATGATGCAAAATGGACGTATCAAGCGGCCACAGTGAGGGGCTCGGGCGGCATGCGGCCGTGGCGAGGAGCCGCGAGACAGGGGCGGCGGCGGTGAGGAACAGAGGAGTGGGGGATAATTGATTAGGGTAACTGACCCCAAAACCCACCCCGTGTTATATATAGATGCCTGAGAAATCGTCCGGACGACCGGAGATCTACGGACGTCCGGTGCTTGGGCCAGGGATAAAATGAACGGACGTCCAGATAAACCGGACGACCAGGCTGAGGTCAATAGAAAGCTTTTTACGGACGACCAGAGTGCGACGAGCGTCCGGTGTCGGAGAATCGTCCGGACGACCGGGAATCCACGGACGTCCGGCGCGTGGGCCAGGAAAAGATACCAGAGAGTATTTTACGGATGTCCGGTACATAATGGACGTCCGGAAGCATATAAGAATTTTTTAGAGGAGTAGGGTGCAATTATTTGTGCAACTAATCATGATGAGGAGATGATGATTACCATACATAGTAAGAATTTCTGTTAAGCAACGAGTATCCTATGCCAACAATAATAAAACATATACCGCTCATATATTGTTCTAATGACAAGAGTGGTGGCTACTGCCACCATGTATGAGTATACGTGACATGGCACGGAAAGATTGGAACTTTGAGTGCATAATCACTACTCCATCATGGAAAGCGCCATAGTTAGATGTCATGGTAGCTTTGAGAGTGTTTGTTCTTTTTATGCATTTCAGAGGGTGAGGATACTCATGAGTTGAGTGTCTCCCCCTAAATATATGCCTACATCAAGACAAGACATTAATTTCATGCATGAATGGGTACTTGATTTCACATAATATTGTCATGCTCCAAGATACCAAGTTCACGCCTAAGTCGACAAAACCTTGCTTCATCCAATGGTTTGGTGAAAATATATGCTAGTTGCAAATCTGTACCAACATGATCAATGTGAATATCACCCTTTTCCACATGATCTCTCAAGAAGTGATACCTAATATCAATGTGCTTAGTGCGGAGATGATCCTTGGGGTTCTCAGCAATATTGATGGCACCTTCATTATCACATAGGAGAGGCACATGTTTATAAGTGATACAGTAGTCCTTCAAGGGTTGTCTCATCCATAGTAATTGAGTTGCACAACTGGCGGCTGCAATGTATTCATCTTCTGCAGTAGAAAGGGCAATACAATTTTGTTTCTTCGAGGACCAACTTACCAAGGAGCGTCCAAGAAACTGACATGCGCCAGAGGTGGACTTACGGTCCACTTTTTCTCCAACCCAATCCGCATCCGTGTGCCCAATGAGATCGAACTTAGCATCCTTGGGGTACCATAAACCCAACTTTGGGGTGTGAACAAGGTATATAAGAATATGCTTAACCGCCTTATGATGACTTTCCATAGGGAAAGCTTGAAATCTAGAACACATGCATACACTGAACATGATCTCTGGTCTAGATGCATAAAGGTAAAGTAATGAACCAATCATAGAGCGGTAAATAGATGGGTCGAAAGGAATACCAATTTTGGTTGGCATGGGTGTCTTGCATGGACTAGCATCAGACATGCCAAACTTCTCTAGGATATCCTTGAGGTATTTTGCTTGAGACAAGAAAATTCCTTCTTGAAATTGTTGAATTTGAAATCCGAGAAAGAACTTCAAATCTGCATTGAGTGACATTTCAAAATTCTTGGTCATTGAAGCCGCAAACTTCTTGCACAAATGAATGTTAGGAGAACCAAAGATGATATCATCTACATAGATTTGGCATAAGATCAAATCACCCTTGTCCCTCTTAGTAAAAAGAGTAGGATCGATCACCCCTCTCACAAAACCATCATCGAGTAAAAACTTCTTAAAATGATCATACCAAGCACGAGGTGCTTGTTTGAGGCCATACAAAGCCTTATGAAGTTTATACACATAGTCTTTGTGATCGGGATCAACGAACCCAGGTGGTTGTGACACATATACTTCTTTTTGTAGAGGACCGTTAAGGAAAGCACTCTTCACATCCATTTGATGTAAAGTAAAACCATTGAAAGCTGCATAAGCAAGTAAGATGCGAATGGATTCAAGATGGGCAACGGGGGCAAAGGTCTCACCAAAGTCCAAAACTTCAACTTGTGAGTACCCTTGTGCCACTAACCTTGCCTTGTTACGGATGATTACACCATTCTCATCTTGCTTGTTCTTGAAAATCCATTTTGTTCCAATGATGTTGCGCTCGGTAGGTGGCCTCTTGACTAATGACCACACTTGGTTGCGTTCAAAACTGTTCAACTCTTCTTGCATAGCAACGAGCCAATCGTTGTCCATCAATGCATCTTGTACCTTGAGGGTCTCAACACTAGACACAAACGAGAAGTGAGCACAAAAGTTTGTCAAATGTTTACGAGTGACTCTACCTTCCGATATGCCGGTGAGAATTTTGTCAACATCAACATGACCGGCGACTCGAGGCATGATGGAGGTTAGGGTTTCTCGAGGTTCAACTTCATGTCCATCATCCACGTACTCAACATATGGATCATTAATGTGTGGTGGAAGATCTTCTTGTACATATTGCATTTTTTGAGGTTCATCATCAATGATTGGACTTTCTTGTTATTGCCCTTGATGATGATCTTGTTCTTGAAGATTCTCATGAAGAGGAACTTGATCATCTTCTTGTACTTGGACTAAGGGCATCAGTTGAACAATAGGAGTTTGTGGTGGTATGGGTGTTGAAGTAGTTTGGTGATGTGTGAAACTTCCCTCTTCTTCTTCATCATCATGAGGTTCTTGTTCCATTGGAAGAAGTGCACCAACACCCATGGTCAAAATATCTTGGGAGGAATCTTCTTCACCTACATCACTTAGATCAACTTGCTCCCCATGGGAGCCATTAAATTCATCAAACAGCACGTCACAAGTTTCTACAACACATCCGTTGGATTTGTTGTAGACTCTATTGGCGTGAGAGTTTGATCCATAGCCAACAAATATGCCCTCAATTGTTTTGGATTTAAATTTTCCTAACCATTCTCTTTTGTTGAGGATGAAACATTTGCACCCAAATACACGAAAGTACTTGACATTGGCTTGTTCCCGGTTAGGAGCTCATATGGAGTCTTTTCCAATATAATACGGAGGAAGAACCGGTTTGATGCATGGCATGCAGTGTTGACAGCTTCGGCCCAAAAACTATGTGGTGACTTGTATTCATCCAACATGGACCTTGCCATCTCCACAAGTGTACGCTTCTTCCTTTCAGCTACACCATTTTGCTGAGGAGTGTATGGAGCTGAATATTGATGCTCAATCCCTTCATCACTAAGGAATTCTTCCAAGGTATAGTTCTTGAACTCAGAGCCATTGTCACTTCTTATTGCCAAGATCTCTTTGTCAAACTTGCGTTGTGCTTGCTTGGGAAAATCAATGAAGGTGATCTTCGTCTCGTCCTTGGACTTGAGGAAAAACACCCATGTATATCTTGAGTAATCATCAACAATGACAAGTCCATACTTTTTTCCACCAAGACTATCCCATGAAGGAGGCCCAAAAAGATCCACATGAAGGAGCTCCAGGGGCCTTGAAGTAGACACAATGTTCTTGGGTGGGTGCTTTGATTGATGTTGCTTACCGGCTATGCATGCACTACACACACGATCTTTCTCAAAAGAGACATTGGTTAGTCCAAGGATGTGATTCCCCTTTAAGAGATCTTGAAGATTTCTCATGCCGACATGGGCTAGCCGGCGATGCCATAGCCACCCCTTGTCGGCCTTGGCCATTAGACAAGTTGCATGGAATGTGCTCTCTTTTGAGAAATCAACCGTGTAAAGGTTGCCATCCAACTCTCCAACAAAGTCCACTTTGAGAGTATCTCTCTTAAAGACTTTCACATCCGTTAGTCCAAAAAGTGTATCATAACCAACAGAAGCCAATTGGCAAACAGAAAGCAAGTGGTATTTAAGGGATTGGACAAGCATGACATTTGCAAGAGACATGTCATTTGTGATAGCCACCTTGCCCAACCCGATTACCTGTCCTTTTGAACCTCCACCAAACATAATGCTCATGAATGGTTGAATAGCTTCCATGAAATCGTAGAGCAATTTGCTATCTCTGGTCATATGATTGGTACATCCACCATCAATCACCCATTTTACTCCACCGGAGAAGGCAACCTACACACAATTATGACTTTGTTAGAGGCACCCATTTTGCAATGGGACCTCTCAAGTTAGTCACATGGGTCCTAGGGACCCAAATAGCATAGAATCGGAAAGCAATTCGAGGACCAACAAATTTTGCATAAACTTCTCCATCCTTAGTCTTATGAAGTACTTAGGATGGAGGCATGAACTCTTTTGGCTTGTTGAGAGTGGGCCTGCCACTTGTGGCCTTCCCACTAACAACCTTACCTTTATCCTTGTGCCCTTCTCGTACAAATGTTTCCTTCAGAGGGGTTGTGCACTTTTGAGAGGACGTCTTCTTCTTGCTTGTGCTTGGGTCAAACCCGAGTCCCTCTTTGGCAAACACCTCATTGTGTTGGCTCAATACCTCATTAAGGTTCTTTTGCCCTTGAGCACATGTCATGAGACCTTTCTCGATTTGAGCCTTGAGAAAGCGATTTTCCTCAAGAATAGATGCTAGATCACTACTAGAGTTAGTAGTACAAGCATCAACATTGATAATAGGAGAAGAGTAAGCCTTGGCTAGAGTTTCAAGATAAGTAAGTTTGAGCATCTCAAAACTCTTTGTAAGAAGGGTGAGCTCTTCTTTCTTAGTCTTTAGGGACACGGATATAAGCTCACAATCCTTATAGAGAAGCATGTGTTGGGGAATGTTGCATAAAATAAAAAAATTCCTACGTTCACCAAGATCCATCTATGAGTTCATCTAGCTGTTGGGGAACGTAGCAGAAATTCAAAATTTTCCTACGTGTCACCAAGATCTATCTATGGAGAAACCAGCAACGAGGGGAAGGAGAGTGCATCTACATATCCTTGTAGACCGCTAAGCGGAAACGTTCAAGAGAACGGGGTTGAAGGAGTCGTACTCGTCGTGATCCAAATCACCGGATATCCTAGTGCCGAACGGACGACACCTCCGCGTTCAACACACAAACATCCCGGTGACGTCTCCCATGCCTTGATCCAGCAAGGTGAGAGGGAGAGGTTGAGGAAGACTCCATCTAGCAGCAGCACAACGGCGTGGTGGTGATGGAGGAGCGTGGCAATCCTGCAGGGCTTCGCCAAGCACCGCGGGAGAGGAGGAGGACTTGGGAGAGGGGGAGGGCTGCGCCAGAACTTGGGTAAAGCTCCCATGCGCCTCCCCACTTTATATAGGGGTGGAGGGGGCTGGTTTCTTGCCCCCCAAGTCCATTGGGGCGTTGGCAAAGGTTGGAGTAAAGAAATCCCATCATTTCCTTCCCCACCGATTGTTATCCCCCCTTTTTAGGGATCTTGATCTTATCCCTTCGGGATATGATCTTATTCCTTCTAAGGAGGGATCTTGGTGCGCCTTGACCAAGGGTGTGGGGCCTTGCCCCCACTACCCACGTTCATGTGGGTCCCCCCATGCAGGTGGGCCCCACTCCGAAACCTTCTAGAACCTTCCCGGTACAATATCGAAAAATCCTGAACATTTTCCGGTGGCCAAAATAGGACTTCCCATATATAAATCTTTACCTCCGGACCATTCCGGAACTCCTCGTGATGTCCGGAATCTCATCCGGGACTCTGAACAACATTCAGTAACCACATACAAACTTCCTTTATAACCCTAGCGTCATCGAACCTTAAGTGTGTAGACCCTACGGGTTCGGGAACCATGCAGACATGACCGAGACGTTCTCCGGTCAATAACCAACAGCGGGATCTGGATACCCATGTTGGCTCCCACATGTTCCACGATGATCTCATCGGATGAACCACGATGTCAAGGACTTAATCGATCCCGTATACAATTCCCTTTGTCTAGCGGTATTGTACTTGCCCGAGATTCGATCGTCGGTATACCGATACCTTGTTCAATCTCGTTACCGGCAAGTCTCTTTACTCGTTCCGTAACACATCATTCCGTGATCAACTCTTTGATCACATTGTGCACATTATGATGATGTCCTACCGAGTGGGCCCAGAGATACCTCTCCGTCACACGGAGTGACAAATCCCAGTCTCGATTCATGCCAACCCAACAGACACTTTCGGAGATACCTGTAGTGCACCTTTATAGCCACCCAGTTACGTTGTGACGTTTGGTACACCCAAAGCATTCCTACGATATCCTAGAGTTGCACAATCTCATGGTCTAAGGAAATGATACTTGACATTAGAAAAGCTTTAGCATACGAACTACGATCTTTGTGCTAGGCTTAGGATTGGGTCTTGTCCATCACATCATTCTCGTAATGATGTGATCCCGTTATCAACGACATCCAATGTCCATGGTCAGGAAACCGTAACCATCTATTGATCAACGAGCTAGTCAATTAGAGGCTTACTAGGGACATGGTGTTGTCTATGTATCCACACATGTATCTGAGTTTCCTATCAATACAATTATAGCATGGATAATAAACGATTATCATGAACAAGGAAATATAATAATAACTAATTATTATTGCCTCTAGGGCATATTTCCAACAGTCTCCCACTTGCACTAGAGTCAATAATCTAGTTCACATCGCCATGTGATTAACACTCACAGGTCACATCGCCATGTGACCAACATCCAAAGAGTTTACTAGTGTCACTAAACTAGTTCACATCATCATGTGATTAAGACTCAATGAGTTCCGGGGTTTGATCATGTTTTGCTTGTAAGAGAGGTTTTAGTCAACGGGTCTGCAACATTCAGATCCGTATGTACTTCGCAAATCTCTAGGTCATATTGTAAATGCTGCTTCCACGCTCCACTTGGAGCTATTCCAAATGGTTGCTCCACTATACGTATCCGTTTTGCTACTCAGAATCATTCAGATAGGTGTTAAAGCTTGCATCGACATAACCCTTTACGTCGAACTCTTTATCACCTCCATAATCGAGAAACATGTCCTTATTACTCCAAGGACAATTTTGACCGCTATCTGGTGATCCACTCCTTGATCACCTTTGTACCCTCTTGCCAGACATGTGGCAAGGCACACATCAGGTGCGGTACACAGCATAGCATACTATAGAGCCTACGTCTAAAGCATAGGGGACGACCTTCGTCCTTTCTCCCTTTTCTGTCGTGGTCGAGCTTTAAGTCTTAACTTCATACCTTACAACTCAGCCAAGAACTCCTTCTTTGACTGATCCATCTTGAATACCTTCAAGATCATGTCAAGGTATGTGCTCATTTGAAAGTACCATTTAGCGTTTTTGATCTATCCTCATAGATCTTGATGCTCAATGTTCAAGCAGCTTATTCCAGGTTTTCTATTGAAAAACACCTTTCAAATAACCCTATATGCTTTCCAGAAATTCTACATCATTTCTGATCAACAATATGTCAACAACATATACTCATCAGAAATTCTATAGTGCTCCCACTCACTTCTTTGGAAATACAAGTTTCTCATAAACTTTGTATAAATCCAAAATCTTTGATCATCTCATCAAAGCGTACATTCCAACTCCGAGATGCTTGCTCCAGTCCTTAGAAGGATCGCTGGAGCTAGCATACCTTTTAGCATCCTTAGGATCGACAAAACCTTTCTGATTGTATCACATACAACCTTTCCTTACGAAAACTGGTAAGGAAACTCGTTTTGACATCCATCTGCTAGATTTCATAAATGCAGCTAATGCTAACATGATTCCGACGGACTTAAGCATCGCTACGGATGAGAAAATCTCATCGTAGTCAACTTCCTTGAACTTGTGAAAAAACCTTCGCCACAAGTCGAGCTTCATAGACAGTGACATTATCGTCCACGTCCGTCTTCTTCTTAAAAATCCATTTATCTCAATGGCTTGCCGATCATCGGGCAAGTCCACCAAAGTCCATGCTTTGTTTTGATACATGGATCCTATCTCGGATTTCATGGCTTCTAACCATTTGTCGAAATATGGGCCCACCATCACTTCTCCATAGCTCGTAAATTCATTGTTGTCTAGCAACATGACCTTCAAGACAGGATTACTGTACCACTCAGAAGTAGTACGCATCCTTGTCACCCTACGAGGTACGGTAGTAACTTGATCCAAAACTTCATGATCACTATCATAAGCTTCTACTTCAATTGGTGTAGGCGCCACAGGAACAACTTCCTATGCCCTGCTACACACTTGTTGAAGTGACGGTTCAATAACCTCATCAAGTCTCCACCATTCTCCCACTCAATTCTCGAGACAAACCTTTCCTCGAGAAAGGACACGATTGAAGAAACAATCCCTATTGCTTTCGGATCTGAAATAGGAGGTATACCCAACTGTTTTGGGTGTCCTATGAAGATGCATTTTATCCGCTTTGGGTTCGAGCTTATCAACCTGAAACTTTTTCACATAAGCGTCGCAGCCCCAAACTTTTAAGAAACGGCAACTTAGGTTTCTCCAAACCATAGTTCAAATGGTGTCGTCTCGACGGAATTACGTGGTGCCCTATTAAAGTGAGTGCGGTTGTCTCTAATGCCTAACCCATGAACGATAGTGGTAATTCGATAAGAGACATCATGGTATGTACCATATCCAATAGGGTGCAACTATGATGTTCGGACACACCATCACACTATGGTGTTCCAGGCGGTATTAATTGTGAAACAATTTCCACAATGTCTTAATTGCATGCCAAAGCTCGTAACTCAGATACTCATCTCTATGATCATATCATAGACATTTTATCCTCTTGTCACAATGATCTTCAACTTCACTCTGAAATTACTTGAACCATTCAATAATTCAGACTTGTGTTCCATCAAGTAAATATACTCGGTATCTACTCAAATCATCCATGAAGTAAGAACATAACGATATCCACTGCGTGCCTCGGCACTCATTGTACAGCACACATCAAAATGTATTACTTCCAACAAGTTGCTCTCTTGTTCCATCTTACTGAAAACGAGGCTTTTTAGTCATCTTGCCCATGTGGTATGATTTGCATGTCTCAAGTGATTCAAAATCAAGTGAGTCCAAACGATCCATCTGCATGGAGTTTCTTCATGCGTACATACCAATAGACATGGTTTGCATATCTCAAACTTTTCAAAAACGAGTGAGTCCAAAGATCCATCAACATGGAGCTTCTTCATGCGTTTTTATGACTTACATGGCAGTGCCACAAGTAGGTGGTACTATCATTACTATCTTGTATCTTTTGGCATGAACATGTGTATCACTACAATTGAGATTCAATAAACCATTCATTTTAGGTGCAAGACCATTGAAGGCATTATTCAAAAGCCAGAGTAACCATTATTCTCCTTAAATGAATAACCATATTGCGATAGACATAATCCAATCATGTCTATGCTCAACGCAAACACCAAATAACAATTATTTAGGTTTAACACCAATCTCGATGGTAGAGGGAGTATACGATGCTTGATCATACCAAACTTGGAAACAGTTCCAACACATATCATCATCTCATTTTTAGCTAGTCTCCGTTTATTCCGTAGCCTTTTATTTCGAGTTACTAACACTTAGCAACCGAACCGGTATCTAATACCCTGGTGCTACTAGGAGTACTAATAAAGTACACATTAACATAATGTATATCCAATATACTTCTATCGACCTTGCCAGCCTTCTCATCTACCAAGTATCTAGGGTAATTCTGTTCTAGTGTCTGTTCCTCTCATTACAGAAGCACTTAGTCTCGGGTTTGGGTTCGACCTTGAGTTTTCACTAGAGCAGCAACTGTTTTGCCGTTTCATGAAGTATCCCTTCTTGCCCTTGCCCTTCTTGAAACTAGTGGTTTCACCAACCATCAACAATTGATGCTCCTACTTGACTTCTACTTTCGCGGTGTCAAACATCGCGAATACTTCAAGGATCATCATATCTATCCCTGATATGTTATAGTTCATAACGAAGCTCTAGCAGCTTGGTGGCAATGACTTTGGAGAAACATCACTATCTCATCTGGAAGATCAACTCCCACTCGATTCAAGTGATTGTTGCACTCAGACAATCTGAGCACAAGCTCAACGATTGAGCTTTTCTCCCTTAGTTTGCAGGCTAAGAAAATCGTCGGCATACCTCTTGACGTGGGCACGAGCCTGAAATCCCAATTTCAGCCCTCGAAACATCTCATATGTTTCGTGACATTTCGAAAACGTCTTTGGTGCCTCAACTCTAAACTGTTTAACTGAACTATCACGTAGCTATCAAAACGTGTATGTCCGATGTTCGCAACATCCACAAACGACGTTTGGGGTTCAGCACACTGAGCAGTGCATTAAGGACATAAGCTTTCTATTGTCCGCATAATCGCTACTGTCAAATTTCAACTATATTTTCTCTAGGAACATATCTAAACAATGGAACTAAAGCGCGAGCTTACGACATAATTTGCAAAGATCTTTTGACTATGTTCAAGATAATTAGGTTCATCTTATGAACTCCCACTCAGATAGACATCCCTCTAGTCATCTAAGTGATTACATGATCCGAGTCAACTAGGCCGTGTCCGATCATCACGTGAGACGGACTAGTCATCATCGGTGAACATCTTCATGTTGATCGTATCTACCATACGACTCATGCTCGACCTTTCGGTCTCTTGTGTTCCGAGGCCATGTCTGTACATGCTAGGCTCGTCAAGTTAACCTAAGTGTTTCGCGTGTGTAAATCTGGCTTACACCCGTTGTATGTGAACGTTAGAATCTATCACACCCGATCATCATGTGGTGCTTCGAAATGACGAACTTTCACAACGGTGCACAGTTAGGGGGAACACTTTCTTGAAATTTTAATGAGGGATCATCTTATTTAATACCGTCGTTCTAAGCAAATAAGATGCATAAACATGATAAACATCGCATGCAATCAAAAGTGACATGATATGGCCAATATCATTTTGCTCCTTTTGATCTCCATCTTCGGGGCTCCATGATCATCATCGTCACCGGCATGACACCATGATCTCCATCATCGTGTCTCCATGAAGTTGTCTCTCCAACGATTACTTCTACTACTATGGCTAACGGTTTAGCAATAAAGTAAAGTAATTACATGGCGTTGTTCAATGACACGCAGGTCATACAATAAATTAAGACAACTCCTATGGCTCTTGCCGGTTGTCATACTCATCGACATGCAAGTCGTGATTCCTATTACAAGAACATGATCAATCTCATACATCACATATCATTCATCACAATCTTTTTTGGCCATATCACATCACATAGCATACCCTGCAAAAACAAGTTAGACGTCCTCTAATTGTTGTTTGCATGTTTTACGTGGCTGCTATGGGTTTCTAGCAAGAACGTTTCTTACCTACGCAAAAACCACAACATGATATGTCAATTGCTATTTACCCTTCATAAGGACCCTTTTCATCGAATCCGATCCGACTAAAGTGGGAGAGACTGGCACCCGCTAGCCACCTTATGCAAAAAGTGCATGTCAGTCGGTGGAACCTGTCTCACGTAAGTGTACGTGTAAGGTTGGTCCGAGCCGCTTCATCCCACAATACCGTCGAAACAAGATTGGACTAGTAACGGTAAGCATATTGAACAAAATCAACGCCCACAACAACTTGTGTTCTACTCGTGCATAGAAACTACGCATAGACCTAGCTCATGATGCCACTGTTGGGGAACGTAGCAGAAATTCAAAATTTTCCTACGTGTCACCAAGATCTATCTATGGAGAAACCAGCAACGAGGGGAAGGAGAGTGCATCTACATACCCTTGTAGATCACTAAGCGGAAGCGTTCAAGATAATGGGGTTGAAGGAGTCGTACTCGTCGTGATCCAAATCACCGGAGATCCTAGTGCCGAACGGACAGCACCTCCGCGTTCAACACACGTACAGCCCGGTGACGTCTCCCATGCCTTGATCCAGCAAGGTGAGAGGGAGAGGTTGAGGAAGACTCCATCCAGCAGCAGCACAATGGCGTGGTGGTGATGGAGGAGCGTGGCAATCCTACAGGGCTTCGCCAAGCACCGCGGGAGAGGAGGAGGACTTGGGAGAGGGGGAGGGCTGCGCCAGAACTTGGGTAAAGCTCCCATGCGCCTCCCCACTATATATAGGGGTGGAGAGGGCTGGTTTCTTTCCCTCCAAGTCCATTGGGGCGTTGGCAAAGGTGGGAGGAAAGAAATCCCATCATTTCCTTCCCCACCGATTGTTATCCCCCCTTTTTAGGGATCTTGATCTTATCCCTTCGGGATATGATCTTATTCCTTCTAAGGGGGGATCTTGGTGCACCTTGACCAGGGGTGTGGGGCCTTGCCCCCACTACCCACGTTCATGTGGGTCCCCCATGCAGGTGGGCCTCACTCCGGAACCTTCTAGAACCTTCCCGGTACAATACCGAAAAATCCCGAACATTTTCCGGTGGCCAAAATAGGACTTCCCATATATAAATCTTTACCTCCGGACCATTCCGGAACTCCTCGTGGTGTCCGGGATCTCATCCGGGACTCTGAACAACATTCAGTAACCACATACAAACTTCCTTTATAACCCTAGCGTCATCGAACCTTAAGTGTGTAGACCCTACGGGTTCGGGAACCATGCAGACATGACCGAGACGTTCTCCGGTCAATAACCAACAGCAGGATCTGGATACCCATGTTGGCTCCCACATGTTCCACGTTGATCTCATCGGATGAACCACGATGTCAACGACTCAATTGACCCCGTATACAATTCCCTTTGTCTAGCGGTATTGTACTTGCTTGAGATTTGATCGTCGGTATACCGATACCTTGTTCAATCTCGTTACCGGCAAGTCTCTTTACTCGTTCCGTAACACATCATTCCGCGATCAACTCTTTGACCACATTGTGCACATTATGATGATGTCCTATCGAGTGGGCCCAGAGATACCTCTCCGTCACACGGAGTGACAAATCCCTGTCTCGATTCATGCCAACCCAACAGACACTTTCGGAGATACCTGTAGTGCACCTTTATAGCCACCCAGTTACGTTGTGACGTTTGGTACACCCAAAGCATTCCTACGGTATCCGGGAGTTGCACAATCTCATGGTCTAAGGAAATGATACTTGACATTAGAAAAGCTTTAGCATACGAACTACGATCTTTGTGCTAGGCTTAGGATTGGGTCTTGTCCATCACATCATTCTCGTAATGATGTGATCCCGTTATCAACGACATCCAATGTCCATGGTCAGGAAACCGTAACCATCTATTGATCAACGAGATAGTCAATTAGAGGCTTACTAGGGACATGGTGTTGTCTACGTATCCACACATGTATCTGAGTTTCCTATCAATACAATTATAGCATGGATAATAAACGATTATCATGAACAAGGAAATATAATAATAACTAATTTATTATTGCCTCTAGGGCATATTTCCAACACTAGCAATGAGAGAGGGGAGTACATCTACATACCCTTGTAGATCGCGAGCGGAAGCGTTCAAGAGAACGGGGTTGATGGAGTCGTACTCGTCGTGATCCAAATCACCGATGACCGAGCGCCGAACGGACGGCACCTCTGCGTTCAACACACTTACGGTTGGGAAGACGTATCCTCCTTCTTGATCCAGCAAGGGGGAAGGAGAGGTTGATGGAGATCCAACAGCACGACGGCGTGGTGGTGGAAGCAGCGGGATTCCAGCAGGGCTTCGCCAAGCACTACTGGAGGAGGAAGAGGTGTCACGGGAGGGAGAGGGAGGCGCCAGGGCTTAGGGTGCGGCTGCCCTCCCTCCCCTCCACTATATATAGGGGCCAGGGGGGCGCATGCCCCCTTGGAGATCCCATCTAGAGGGGGGGCG
>NC_041385.1:500606206-500681860 GCF_002162155.2 Triticum dicoccoides | reverse complement strand
GCCCCCTAGGGTTTCCAACCAGGGGGGCGGCCCCCTAGGGTTTCCAACCACGGGGGGGGGGAGGGGGCAACGCCCCCCTAGGGTTTCCAACCCTAGGCGCCTTGGGCCCTTGGGTGGGGCGCACCAGCCCACCAGGGTCTAGTTCCCACGCCACTTTAGCCCATGGGGTCCTCCGGGATAGGTGGCCCCACCCGGTGGACCCCCGGGACCCTTCCGGTGGTCCCGGTACAATACCGGTGACCCCCCGAAACTTTCCCGGTGGCCGAAACTGAACTTCCTATATATAAATCTTTACCTCCGGACCATTCCGGAACTCCTCGTGATGTCTGGTATCTCATCCGGGACTCCGAACAACTTTCGGGTTACCGCATACTAATATCTCTACAACCCTAGCGTCACCGAACCTTAAGTGTGTAGACCGTACGGGTTCGGGAGACACGCAGACATGACCGAGACGACTCTCCGGTCAATAACCAACAGCGAGATCTAGATACCCATGTTGGCTCCCACATGCTCCTCGATGATCTCATTGGATGAACCACGATGTCAAGGATTCAATCAATCCCGTATACAATTCCCTTTGTCAATCAGGATGTTACTTGCCTGAGATTCAATCGTCGGTATCCCAATACCTCGTTCAGTCTCGTTACCGGCAAGTCACTTTACTCGTACCGTAATGCATGATCCCGTGACCAGACACTTGGTCACTTTGAGCTCATTATGATGATGCATTACCGAGTGGGCCCAGAGATACCTCTCTGTCATACGGAGTGACAAATCCCAGTCTCGATCCGTGTCAACCCAACAGACACTTTCAGAGATACCTGTAGTGCACCTTTATAGTCACCCAGTTACGTTGTGACATTTGGTACACCCAATGCACTCCTACGGTATCCGGGAGTTACACGATCTCATGGTCTAAGGAGAAGATACTTGACATTGGAAAAGCTCTAGCAAACAAACTACACGATCTTGTGCTATGCTTAGGATTGGGTCTTGTCCATCACATCATTCTCCTAATGATGTGATCCCGTTATCAATGACATCCAATGCTCATAGTCAGGAAACCATGACTATCTGTTGATTAACAAGCTAGTCAACTAGAGGCTCACTAGGGACATATTGTGGTCTATGTATTCACACGTGCATTACGATTTCCGGATAATACAATTATCGCATGAATAAAAGACAATTATCATGAACAAGGAAATATAATAATAATCATTTTATTATTGCCTCTAGGGCATATTTCCAACAGTCTCCCACTTGCACTAGAGTCAATAATCTAGTTACATTGTGATGAATCGAACACCCATAGAGGTCTGGTGCTGATCATGTTTTGCTCGCGGAAGAGGTTTAGTCAACAGATCTGCGACATTCAGATCCGTATGTACTTTGCAAAAATCTATGTCTCCATCTTGAACATTTTCACGGATGGAGTTGAAACGACGCTTGATGTGCCTGGTCTTCTTGTGAAACCTGGGCTCCTTGGCAAGGGCAATAGCTCCAGTGTTGTCACAGAAGAGAGTGATTGGCCCCGACGCATTGGGTATGACTCCTAGGTCGGTGATGAACTCCTTCATCCATATTGCTTCATGCGCTGCCTCCAAGGCTGCCATGTACTCCGCTTCACATGTAGATCCCGCCACGACGCTCTGCTTGCAACTGCACCAGCTTACTGCTCCACGATTCAACATATACACATATCCGGTTTGTGACTTAGAGTCATCCAGATCTGTGTCGAAGCTAGCATCGACGTAACCCTTTACGACGAGCTCTTCGTCACCTCCATAAACGAGAAACATGTCCTTTGTCCTTTTCAGGTACTTCAGGATATTCTTGACCGCTGTCCAGTGTTCCTTGCCGGGATTACTTTGGTACCTTCCTACCAAACTTACAGCAAGGTTTACATCAAGTCTGGTACACAGCATGGCATACATAATAGATCCTATGGCTGAGGCATAGGGGATGACACTCATCTCTTCTTTATCTTCTGCCGTGGTCGGGCATTGAGCCGAGCTCAATTTCACACCTTGCAACACAGGCAAGAACCCTTTCTTGGACTGATCCATATTGAACTTCTTCAATATCTTATCAAGGCATGTGCTTTGTGCAAGACCTATGAGGCGTCTTGATCTATCCCTATAGATCTTGATGCCTAATATATAAGCAGCTTCTCCAAGGTCCTTCATTGAAAAACACTTATTCAAGTAGGCCTTAATGCTGTCCAAAAGTTCTATATCATTTCCCATCAAAAGTATGTCATCTACATATAATATGAGAAATGCTACAGATCTCCCACTCACTTTCTTGTAAACGCAGGCTTCTCCATAAGTCTGCATAAACCCAAATGCTTTGATCATCTCATCAAAGCGAAGGTTCCAACTCCGAGATGCTTGCACCAGCCCATAAATGGATCGCTGGAGCTTGCATACCTTGTTAGCATTCTTAGGATCGACAAAACCTTCCGGCTGCATCATATACAGTTCTTCCTTAAGATGTCCGTTAAGGAATGCCGTTTTGACGTCCATCTGCCATATCTCATAATCATAGTATGCAACAATTGCTAACATGATTCGGACGGACTTCAGCTTCGCTACGAGAGAGAAAGTCTCATCATAGTCAACCCCTTGAACTTGCCGATAACCCTTAGCGACAAGTAGAGCTTTATAGATTGTAACATTACCATCCGCTTTCGTCTTCTTCTTAAAGATCCATTTGTTTTCTATCGCTCGCCGATCATCGGGCAAGTCTGTCAAAGTCCATACTTTGTTTTCATACATGGATTCTATCTCGGATTGCATGGCTTCAACCCATTTGTTGGAATCTGGGCCCGCCATCGCTTCTTCATAGTTCGAAGGTTCACCGTTGTCTAAAAACATGATTTCCAGGACAGGGTTGCCATACCACTCTGGTGTGGAACGTGTCCTTGTGGACCTACGAAGTTCAGTAGCAACTTGATCCGAAGTACCTTGATCATCATCATTAATTTCCTCTCCAGTCGGTGTAGGCACCACAGGAACATTTTCCTGAGCTGCACTACTTTCCGGTTCAAGAGGTAGTACTTCATCGAGTTCTTCTTTCCTCCCACTTACTCCTTTCGAGAGAAACTCTTTTTCCAGAAAGGATCCGTTCTTGGCAACAAAGATCTTGCCCTCGGATCTTAAGTAGAAGGTATACCCAATGGTTTCCTTAGGGTATCCTATGAAGACTCATTTCTCCGACTTGGGTTCGAGCTTTTCAGGTTGAAGTTTCTTGACATAAGCATCGCATCCCCAAACTTTTAGAAACGACAACTTAGGTTTCGTCCCAAACCATAATTCATACGGTGTCGTCTCAACGAGCCCTATTTAAAGTGAATGTAGCTGTCTCTGGAGCGTATCCCCAAAATGATAGCGGTAAATCGGTAAGAGACATCATAGATCGCACCATATCCAATAGAGTGCGATTACGACGTTCGGACACACCATTACGCTGAGGTGTTCCAGGCGGCGTGAGTTGTGAAACGATTCCACATTTCCTTAAGTGCGTACCAAATTCGTGACTTAAATATTCTCCTCCACGATCTGATCGTAAGAACTTTATCTTTCGATCACGTTGATTCTCTACCTCATTCTGAAATTCCTTGAACTTTTCAAAGGTCTCAGACTTGTGTTTCATTAAGTAGACATACCCATATCTACTCAAGTCATTAGTGAGAGTGAGAACATAACGATATCCTCCGCAAGCCTCAACGCTCATTGGACCGCACACATCGGTATGTATGATTTCCAATAAGTTGGTTGCTCGCTCCATTGTTCCAGAGATCGGAGTCTTGGTCATTTTGCCCATGAGGCATGGTTCGCATGTGTCAAATGATTCATAATCGAGAGACTCTAAAAGTCCATCAGCATGGAGCTTCTTCATGCGCTTGACACCAATGTGACCAAGGCGGCAGTGCCACAAGTATGTGGGACTATCGTTATCAACTTTACATCTTTTGGTATTCACACTATGAATATGTGTAACATTACGTTCGAGATTCATTAAGAATAAACCATTGACCATCGGGGCATGACCATAAAACATATCTCTCATATAAATAGAACAACCATTATTCTCGGATTTAAATGAGTAGCCATCTCGTATCAAACGAGATCCAGATACAATGTTCATGCTCAAAGTTGGCACTAAATAATAATTATTGAGGTTTAAAACTAATCCCGTAGGTAAATGTAGAGGTAGCGTGCCGACGGCGATCACATCGACCTTGGAACCATTCCCGACGCACATCGTCACCTCGTCCTTCGCCAGTCTCCGCTTATTCTGCAGCTCCTACTATGAGTTACAAATATGAGCAACGGCACCGATATCAAATACCCAGGAGTTACTACGAGTACTAGTAAGGTACACATCAATTACATGTATATCAAATATACCTTTAGTGTTGCTGGCCTTCTTGTCTGCTAAGTATTTGGGGCAGTTCCGCTTCCAGTGACCCTTCCCTTTGCAATAAAAGCACTCAGTCTCAGGCTTGGGCCCATTCTTTGACTTCTTCCCGGCAACTGGCTTACCGGGTGCGGCAACATCCTTGTCGTCCTTCTTGAAGTTCTTTTTGCCCTTTCCCTTCTTGAAATAGTGGTTTTATTGACCATCAACACTTGATGTTCCTTCTTGATTTCTACCTCTGTTGACTTCAGCATTGAAAATACTTCAAGAATAGTTTTCACCATCCCCTGCATATTGTAGTTCATCACAAAGCTCTTGTAGCTCAGTGGGAGCGACTGAAGGATTCTGTCAATGACCGCCTCGTCCGGGAGGTTAATGTCCACCTGGGACAGGCGGTTGTGCAACCCAGACATTTTGAGTATGTGCTCACTGACAGAACTATTTTCCTCCATCTTACAACTATAGAACTTGCCAGAGACTTCATATCTCTCAACCCGGGCATGAGCTTGGAAAACCATTTTCAGCTCCTCGAACATCTCATATGCTCTGTGTTGCTCAAAATGCTTTTGGAGCCCCGGTTCTAAGCTGTAAAGCATGCCACACTGAACGAGGGAGTAATCATCAGCACGTGACTGCCAAGCGTTCATAATGTCTTGGTTCTCTGGGATGGGTGCTTCACCTAGCGGTCCTTCTAGGACATATGCTTTCTTGGCAGCTATGAGGATGATCCTAAGGTTCCAGACCCAGTCCGTATAGTTGCTGCCATCATCTTTCAGCTTGGTTTTCTCTAGGAACACGTTGAAGTTCATGTTGACATGAGCGTTGGCCATTTGATCTACAAGACATTTTGCAAAGATTTTAGACTAAGTTCATGATAATTAAGTTCATCTAATCAAATTATTTAATGAACTCCCAATTAGATTTGACATCCCTCTAGTCATCTAAGTGTTACACGATCCGAGTCGACTAGGTCGTGTCCGATCATCACGTGAGACGGACTAGTCATCATCGGTGAACATCTCCATGTTGATCGTATCTTCCATACGACTCATGTTCGACCTTTCGGTCTCTGTGTTCCGAGGCCATGTCTGTACATGCTAGGCTCGTCAAGTTAACCCTAAGTGTTTTTGCATGTGTAAAACTGTCTTACACCCGTTGTATGTGAACGTAAGAATCTATCACACCCAATCATCACGTGGTGCTTCGAAACGACGAACTTTAGCAACGGCGCACAGTTAGGGGGAACACTTTCTTGAAATTATTATAAGGGATCATCTTATTTACTACTGTCGTTCTAAGTAAACAAGATGCATAAACATAATAAACATCACATGCAATTATATAATAGTGACATGATATGGCCAATATCATATAGCTCCTTTGATCTCCATCTTCGGGGCTCCATGATCATCTTCGTCACCGGCACGACACCATGATCTCCATCATCATGATCTCCATCATCGTGTCTCCATGAAGTTGCTCGCCAACCATTACTTCTAGTACTATGGCTAACGGTTTAGCAATAAAGTAAAGTAATTACATGGTGTTAAATCATTGACACGCAGGTCATACAATAATTAAGACAACTCCTATGGCTCCTGCCGGTTGTCATACTCATCGACATGCAAGTCGTGATTCCTATTACAAGAACATGATCTCATACATCACAATATATCATTCATCATTCATCACAACTTTTGGCCATATCACATCACAAGGCAATTGCTGCAAAAACAAGTTAGACGTCCTCTAATTGTTGTTGCATCTTTTACGTGGCTGCAATAGGGTTCTAGCAAGAACATTTTCTTACCTACGAAAAAGCCACAACATGATTTGTCAACTTCTATTTACCCTTCATAAGGACCCTTTTCATCGAATCCGCTCCAACTAAAGTGGGAGAGACAGACACCCGCTAGCCACCTTATGCAACTAGTGCATGCCAGTCGGTGGAACCTGTCTCACGTAAGCGTACGTGTAAGGTCGGTCCGGGCCACTTCATCCCACAATACCGCTGAAGCAAAATAAGACTAGTAGCGGCAAGAAAGTTGACAACATCTATGCACACAACAAATTTGTGTTCTACTCGTGCAATAGAGAACTACGCATAAACCTGGCTCATGATGCCATTGTTGGGGAACGTTGCATAAAATAAAAAAATTCCTACATTCACCAAGATCCATCTCTGAGTTCATCTAGCAACGAGAGAGGGGAGTGCATCTACATACCCTTGTAGATCGCGAGCGGAAGCGTTCAAGAGAACGGGGTTGATGGAGTCGTACTCGTCGTGATCCAAATCACCGATGACCGAGCGCCGAACGGACGACACCTACGCGTTCAACACACGTAAGGTTGGGAAGACGTCTCCTCCTTCTTGATCCAGCAAGGGGGAAGGAGAGGTTGATGGAGATCCAGCAGCACGACGGCGTGGTGGTGGAAGCAGCGGGATTCTAGCAGGGCTTCGCCAAGCGCTACTGGAGGAGGAAGAGGTGTCAGGGGAGGGAGAGGGAGGCGCCAGGGCTTAGGGTGCGGCTGCCCTCCCTCCCCTCCACTATATATAGGGGCCAGGGGGGCGCATGCCCCCTTGGAGATCCCATCTAGAGGGGGAGCGGCGCCCCCCGGTGGCAACGGCCCCCTTAGGGTTTCCAACCAGGGGGGGCAACGGCCCCCTAGGGTTTCCAACCCTAGGCGCCTTGGGCCCTTGGGTGGGGCGCACCAACCCACCAGGGTCTGGTTCCCACGCCACTTCAGACCATTGGGCCCTCCGGGATAGGTGGCCCCACCCGGTGGACCCTCGGGACCCTTTCGGTGGTCCCGGTACAATACTAGTGACCCCCCGAAACTTTCCCGGTGGCCGAAACTGGACTTCCTATATATAAATCTTTACCTCCGGACCATTTCGGAACTCCTCGTGATGTCTGGGATCTCATCCGAGACTCCAAACAACTTTCGGGTTACCGCATACTAATATCTCTACAACCCTAGCGTCACCGAACCTTAAGTGTGTAGACCCTACGGGTTCGGGAGACACGCAGACATGACCGAGACGACTCTCCGGTCAATAACCAACAGCGGGATCTGGATACCCATGTTGTCTCCCACATGCTCCTCGATGATCTCATCGGATGAACCACGATGTCAAGGATTCAATCAATCCCGTATACAATTCCCTTTGTCAATCGGTATGTTACTTGCCCGAGATTCGATCGTCGGTATCCCAATACCTCGTTCAGTCTCATTACCGGCAAGTCACTTTACTCGTACCGTAATGCATGATCCTGTGACCAGACACTTGGTCACTTTGAGCTCATTATGATGATGCATTACCGAGTGGGCCCAGAGATACCTCTCCGTCATACGGAGTGACAAATCCCAGTCT
The DNA here is from genome assembly GCF_002162155.2 of Triticum dicoccoides. NCBI lineage: Eukaryota > Viridiplantae > Streptophyta > Magnoliopsida > Poales > Poaceae > Triticum > Triticum dicoccoides. The sequence goes on along the minus strand of NC_041385.1, from coordinate 500,674,056 downwards.
CGATCCGTGTCAACCCAACAGACACTTTCGGAGATACCTGTAGTGAACCTTTATAGTCACCCAGTTACGTTGTGACGTTTGGTACACCCAAAGCACTCCTACGGTATCCGGGAGTTACACGATCTTATGGTCTAAGGAGAAGATACTTGACATTGGAAAAGCTCTAGCAAACGAACTACACGATCTTGTGCTATGCTTAGGATTGGGTCTTGTCCATCACATCATTCTCCTAATGATGTGATCCCGTTATCAATGACATCCAATGTCCATAGTCAGGAAACCATGACTATCTGTTGATTAACGAGCTAGTCAACTAGAGGCTCACTAGGGACATATTGTGGTCTATGTATTCACACGTGCATTACGATTTCCGGATAATACAATTATAGCATGAATAAAAGACAATTACCATGAACAAGGAAATATAATAATAATAATCATTTTATTATTGCCTCTAGGGCATATTTCCAACAGCATGAGACTTCAAAAGCTTACTTTTATCATTCATCAACTCCTCACAAGAGTCAATAGCCTTTTTCAAGGAGGCAAGATCTTTAGTATGAACATCAATTTTTGCACCAATTTTTAAGCATAGTTCATCATTTCATGCTTCCTCATATTGGACTTTCCGCTCAAGGATTTCACATTTTTCCTTTTCCTCGGTGACGAGGGTTTCGAGTTCCTTAATGGCGATGGTGTGCTTACTCACCATCTCCATAAGCATACAAAACATAGTGAGCTTCTTTCCTTTGAGGGAGCACATGAACTTATTAAGTTTAGCAAGCATATGATCATCTAGATCATCATCCTCATAACTATCCTCCACATCAAGATACTCATCACTAGGAGTAGGCGGAGTGAAAAGAGGAGGATTTGATCATGGGGTTACCTTGACCTTGTCAGGAGAGCTTTGGTCCTCTCCATCTTCTACCACATCCTTTGCCATTAGACACTTGTGAGCGTTCCCCTTGTAGTCTTTCATGTAGTTGTAGGTGACCACATCATCACTCTTGTTCACTAACCTCAAAGTGTTTTGAGAGTCTTGAGCAACTCTGGCAACACCACTAACATCATCCGGATCAGATTCTTCTTGAGCAACCATTGCTTTCCCATCTCTCTTCTTGAGCTTGAATTTCAAAGGATTTGGCAACTTCTTCTTGGGAAAAGTATTGGGAAATCTTGGTTTATCCTCTCTCTTCTCATAGGGGCACTCATTGGAGAAGTGGTTGGTTTCTTCACAGTTGTAGCATTTTCTTACTTTCTTCTTTTGAAATCTTCCCTTGAATTTTCCCGCGCTAAACTTCTTGACAAAGAGAGCCATGTCTTCATATGAAGGGCCCTCATCGGATTCAATATCATCACCATCTTCATCATCATCTTCTTCTTCTTCTTCTTCTTCACTTTGCTCATATTCACATACATGTTTGGCCTTCAATGCAAGATTGATCTTTGATGTTGGAGTACCATGCATGGCAAGATGTTTTGTGGCATTTGCCTTTGACTCTTCAAATAGTTGGAAGGTGGATATGATGTCATCTGTAGTCATTTCCTTGAAGACATGGTGTTGTCTTATGTCCCACACCATTTGATGGTGATATGGGGCAAGAGCATGAAGCAACTGATCCACAAGGAATCGCTTAGTCATGTTGAATCCATCTTGTGTCTTGTCACACTCACACGACTCAATGTCTGCGGTGAGAGTCATGAGACGCTCAAGGAGTTGATTGGGAGTTTCACCTTTCTCCATACAAAAGTTTTGCAATTGCCCCTTGGCAATTTCACGTTGAGCACTCTGCAGGGTGGAGGTACCGGTCTTGGATCTTATAATGCTTTCCCATAGTTCCTTGGCACTTGTGTTGTGTATGAACAGTCTCCTTTGTTTTTCAACCATACCTCTCCTTATACACATGATTGCAGTGTCATTGAGATTCTTGTCATAAATTTCTCTTGGTGTAGGATTCTTGGGAACAACCACATGGTACCCATACTCCAAGATCTCCAGCATCTCATCGTTTCCATATCGAAGATGATCCTGCATAGCAACTCTCCACAAGGCAAAATTGGAAGTAGCATCAAGTAAAGGAGGTTTGCCTTGAGGATTATATTTTGGTTTCTCAACTTGGGGTCTTGCATAAAGCCAAGGAACACCGGAGTGACCATTGCTAGGAGGTTGTTGACCAAGTGACGGAGCAGTCACAGTTGGCCTCAAAGCCACACCACCCGAAAGTGGTGCAAGCATCGTGGACAACGTGGCTAATCTCATTTGGACCAAGGCCTCAAGAGAAGCATCATGCTCTTCTTTTTGCTTAGCAAGGGCCCGATCCAGATCCTCAGAAGTAAAGGAATTGACTTCATAAGAAGCCTTGCCTTTATCCTTCAGATCTGCAACAAGGGGAGTCCCATCGGGGTTCATCTCGCTCTAGGGCGGTTAAGCCACAAGAATAGAGCACGAGGCTCTGATACCAAATGAAAGGATCGAGATGGACCTAGAGGGGGGTGAATAGGTACAATTACAAATTTTAATTATAACTAAGCAATTTTAGGAAATAATGTGAAATATGAGAGTGAACCTAACAATTGCAAGAGTATTACTAAGTGCTAATCAAGTACTCTATGGCACACATGTACGGAGAGATCCCAGATAAAGCTTTGGAAACTCATAAGCTTGGATCTGTACACTTCTTGTTGTCTGGTCTGCCTACAATCAACTGGATTCTTAAGCACACATTGCTACCCAAGTCTGGAGATCACAAGATGATCAGAGGTCATGCTATCAACTTGCTGCATTTGTTTGATATACCTCAAAAATTAAAAGTCACAAGCCTGATTGTGGAAACAATCAAGAGAACAACAGCTGATCAGAAGAGAAGTTGTGGGTATGCTCCACACATTCAGGAGCTCATCAACTCAAAGATGGGCACAGACACATATCTTTTGGATGAGGAGCATCTACCCTTATATCCTGAGTTTGAAGATAACACAGTTGAGATGAATGAGGAGGAACCATCATCTGTACAAGCACATGAGAAGAGAGAGAAGGCAAGGGCAGAGAAAGCTGCAAAGATGCCAACTGCTGAAGAGGCATCTCAAGTGTTCCTGAAGAGCAAGCAAGATCAGCTTGGCTACTTGATTGCCTCCACCTTGATAATTGAGAAGGGCTTGGCCACCCTGACTCAAAACCAGGAGAGTTTGGAGAGGATCATTGAGCAGAAGTTTTATGCTCTTGATGTGAAGGTCACTGAGATCCAAACTGTAGTTGAACAACTTCGAGAGGATGTGGAGGAGAAGAAGGGCAAGTCTACTACATATGCATTTGCTAGAGTGCCCAGAGGACAGAGATCTGCTGCAGTGCCTGTTCCAGATACTAGAGGTACATCATCTGCACCAACTACCACAGCTTCAGTGCCACCAGCTCCAGCAGCCACTCCACCAGCTCCAGCTACATCAACGAATGCTTTCATCCTTGGAGTCATCTCTACACCACCTCATGAAGACCAAGCCCGAGAGTCATTTAGCACTATGCATTTTTGAACTTTTTGGTAACTTGTTGCCAAAGGGGGAGAGAAATGTATAGATCATAGGCTTCGAGAGAGAGTGTTGCTTTTTATCTCTCTTGTTTTTGGTGGTTGAACTTCTTTATTTGTGTGTTTGCTTGATACATTATGCCTTTTGTGAGATACTTGGATGATCATGTGTTTGATCATATGCTATGCTACCTGAATGCTTGTTGGATGATATTATCTTTTATATCCTTATATGATCATTCACTTTGCTTGGTGATGAGTGCATGTGTTCAATCATTATCATTTTGAGCGCTCCACAAAGATGTATGTGACATGGAAGAGTAACCCATGATCCTAACACATTGTGCATTTGCAGTCCAAAGCAAATTTTAAATAATGCACAAATTTAGGGCGAGCTCTTACTTATGACATACTTCTCAAAGCGACGATGTTTTTCAATCTTATTATCATTTGTCGAAGCTTTGATCTATATGTTGTCATCAATTACCAAAAAGGGGGAGATTGAAAGTGCAACTATCCCTAGGTGGTTTTGGTAATTCCTAACAACATATAGCTCATTGAGCTAATGCTATTTCAAGATAAATATTTCAGGAAAGCTCAATGATTGGCATGGCATGGATGAGGAAAGTGGACCCCTCAAAATGCTAAGGACAAAAGGATTGGCTCAAGCTCAAAGCACAAGACTCTACATTTTCCATTTTAGTGATCCAAGACCACGTTGAGTCTATAGGAAAAGCCAATACTATGAAGGAGGGATGAGGTGTTGCTGAAAGGATCGAGATGGACCTAGAGGGGGGGTGTGAATAGGTACAATTACAAATTTTAATTATTACTAAGCAATTTTAGGTAATAATGCGGAATATGAGAGTGAACCTAACAATTGCAAGAGTAGTACTAAGTGCTAAGAAAGTAACACGAGTAGTGAGTAAGCAAGCACAATATGATATAAGTAAGTGCTAAGAGACAAATAACCACAAGCGGAAAGTTAGGGTTAGGAATAATCGCAACTCCAGGAGACGAGGATGTATGCCGATGTTCACTTCCTTGGAGGGAAGCTAGTCACCGTTAGAGAGGTGGATGTCACCACGAAGGCACACCAATGCCATGAAGGCTCACCCTATTCTCCCTTTGAGACAACACCACGGAGGCGTTTCTCAACCACTAGTGGTAGACCTTGGGGTGGTCTCCAAACCCTCACAATTTTTTCCGGGGGTAATCACAAAGTTCGATTCCTCTCCGAAAGACTCCTACCGCCTAGGAGTCTCCAACCTCCAAGAGTAACAAGAACGATGTGCAAAAGCTCAAGACTTGCTCAAATCACGAATTACTTTGGTGCAAAGAAGGAGAAGGAGTGGATCTATCACTTGATTGGAGAACTTCTATCAAATGTTCCTAAATCACTTGGGGATCTAGGTTTGGTGTAGGGGATTGAGACAGAGTGTGAAAAGTGTTCTTGGCAAGCTCAAAGTGAATGGTCAATCTCATCCCGTGGAAGGGAGAATCATATATATAGTGGGTGTGGAAAAGTGACCGTTTGAGCCACTTAAGTGCACGTAAGGGGTCGGGCGTCCGGACAACACCGGACGTCCGGTGGCACAAATATGTTCGGACGTCCGACAGATATCAGTCGTCCGGGCGCTGGGAACACATAAGCCACGAATCTGTACACAGCACATGGACGTCTTAGACGTGCCAGTCGTCCGAAGCCCGGATGACTCGAGAGGCCTGGAAATCCCTAAATATGGTTATGTGGTGGAAATACCGGACGTCCGAGACGTGTCGGTCGTCTGGAGACCGGCCGTCTGGAGAGGTTCGGAAATCCGTGAATAACATTCTGTAAGAGAAACACCAGACGACTGTAGAGATCTGGACGTCCGGACAGCTGAGAGGGATCGGACGTCCATAGAGTACCAGACAACCGGAGAGAAAAACCGGAGTTGTGGGTTTGAGCAAATCTTTCACTAGATCCAACGATCCCCTCTTAATAGTGCGGGATCCCTATACTCAAGAACAAACCGTAAACAAAGCCAAGGCTAATGTCTTGTATCTCCAATCTTGAGTTATATGCATTTGTCCATAGTCATGATCCACACACGGCCTTTGAGACATAATCCTGAGATATACTTGATAAACATGATTAGTCCCAACATACATGTCGTCATCAACATCAAAATATGATTAAGGGCATGATTGCACTTTTAGTTGCTTAATGAGTTTCTTGCTCAAAGTGCTTAGTGATATGCTCCAAAGCCCTCAACTACTTTCTCATGTCCACATATGTCCCAAACCAAAAGTCAGACTCAGCCACACCGAAACTTTCTATCTGGCGCCACCGAGTTCAGTTGACATAGACACTGCCAGAAACCCTAGTCTTTTCGGTCTTACCAATAGGGATCTCGGTCTCACCGAGATGGGATTGTAATCTCTCTGTTTCCCTTCGTAATGTTTCGGTCAAACCGATATGAACGATCGGTCCCACCAAGATTGCAATGCAAACTCTCTGTTTCCGTTTCGTAACATTTCGGTCCAACTGAGATGAGCGAATCGGTCCCACCGAGTTTGCCTGACCAACTTTCTGTGTGTCTATTTACCAAAATTGGTCTCACCGAGTTTGTGTAATCGGTCTCACCGAGATTACGTTATGCCCTAACCCTAACCATATCGGTCCCACCGAGTTGACATGTCGGTCCCACCGAAAATCCTAACGGTCACATTATTTACTAAATCGGTCCGACCGAGTTTTAGGATTCAGTCCCACCGAGTTTGGTAAGTTGTGTGTAACGGTTAGATTTTGTGTGGAGGCTATATATACCCCTCCACCCACTCTTCATTTGTAAAGAGAGCCATCAGAACATGCCTACACTTCCAACACACATTTTCTGAGAGAGAACCACCTACACTTGTGTTGAGGTCAAGATATTCCATTCCTACCACATAAATCTTGATCTCTAGCATTCCCCAAGTTGCTTTCCACTCAAATCTTCTTTCCAACAAATCCAAATCCTGTGAGAGAGAGTTGAGTGTTGGGGAGACTATCATTTGAAGCACAGGAGCAAGGAGTACATCATCAACACACCATTTGTTACTTCTTGGAGAGTGGTGTCTCCTAGATTGGCTAGGTGTCACTTGGGAGCCTCTGACAAGATTGTAGAGTTGTAGCAAGGAGTTTGTAAGGGCAAGGAGATCGCCTACTTTGTGAAGATGTACCCTAGTGAGGCAAGTCCTTCATGGGCGACGACCATGGTGGGATAGACAAGGTTGCTTCTTCATGGACCCTTCGTGGGTGGATCCCTCCGTGGACTCGCGCAACCGTTACCCTTCGTGGGTTGAAGTCTCCATCAACATGGATGTACTATAGCACCATCTATCGGAACCACGGATAAAAAATCTCCGTGTCAACATTGCGTTTGCTTCCTCAAACTCCTCCCTTTACCTTCATATGCAATTGTTTTACATTCCGCTGCTATACTCTTAGAATTTTATTTGGTCAAGTAGTCTAATCACCCCCCCTTTAGACATACTTTCGATCCTACACCCTACAAAAACAAGTTAGACGTCCTATAATTGTTGTTGCATGTTCACGTGGCTGCGATGGGTTTCTAGCAAGAACGTTTCTTACCTACGCAAAAGCCACAACGGTGATATGCCAATTTCTATTTACCCTTCATAAGGACCCTTTTCATCAAATCCGATCCGACTAAAGTGGGAGAGACTGGCACCCGCTAGCCACCTTATGCAACAAGTGCATGTTAGTCAGTGGAACCTGTCTCACGTAAGCGTAGTAAGGTCGGTCCGGGCCGCTTCATCCCACAATGCCGCCAAATCAAGATAAGACTAGTAATGGTAAGCATATTGAACAAATCAAGCCCACAACTACTTGTGTTCTACTCGTGCATAGAATCTACGCATAGACCTAGCTCTGATACCACTGTTGGGGAACGTAGTAATAATTCAAAAATTCCCTACGGGTCACGAAGATCAATCTAAGAGATGCTAGCAATGAGAGAGAGGGAGTGCATCTTCATACCTCTTGAAGATCGTGCAAACGGAAGTGTTACAAGAACGCGGTTGATGGAGTCGTACTCGCGGCGATTCAAATCGCGGAAGATCCAATCTAGCGTCAAATGGACGGCGCCTCCGTGTTCAACACACATACAGCCCGGGGGTTTCTCCTCCTTATTGATCCAACAAGGGGAGAGGAGAAGTTGAGGGAGAGCTCCGGCAGCACAACGACGTGGTGGTGGAGCTTGTGGTATTCCTGCAGGGCTTCGCCAAGCAATACGGAGGAGGAGGAAGAGTTGGAGGAGGGAGGGGCTGCGCCAGGGAAGGGGTGTTGCAGCCCTCCCACCCTCCCTCTATTTATAGGGTGAAGGGGAGAGGGGGCCGGCCCCTCTATATCCCATCTAGAGGGGGGCGGCCAGGAGGGGAGGCTTGCCCCCAAGCAAGGTGGAGGCGCCCCCCTTCCCTAGGGTTTCCAACCCTAGGCGCCTTGGGCCCTTAGGGAGGGGCGCACCAGCCCACTAGGGGCTGGTTCCCTACCATATTCAGCCCATTAAGCCCCCCGGTGCAGGTGGCCCCACCCGGTGGACCTCCGGACACCTTTCGGTGGTCCCGGTACAATACCGATAACCCCCGAAATCATTCCGGTGACTGAAACTGGACTTCCCATATATAAATCTTCACCTCCGGACCATTCCGGAACTCCTCGTGACGTCCGGGATCTCATCCGGGACTCCGAACAACCTTCAGTAACCACATACAATTTCCCATAACAACTCTAGCGTCACCAAACCTTAAGTGTGTAGACCCTACGGGTTCGGGAATCATGCAGACATGAGCGAGACAGCTCTCCGGCCAATAACCAACAACGGGATCTGGATACCCATGTTGACTCCCACATGTTCCACGATGATCTCCTCGGATGAACCACGATGTCGGGGATTCAATCAATCTGGTATACAATTCCCTTTGTCAATCGGTATGTTACTTGCCCGAGATTCGATCGTCGGTATCCCAATACCTCGTTCAATCTCATTACCGGCAAGTCACTTTACTCGTTCCGTAATGCATGATCCTGTGACTAACTACTTAGTCACATTGAGCTCATTATGATGATGCATTACCGAGTGGGCCCAGAGATACCTCTCCATCATATGGAGTGACAAATCCCAGTCTCGATTCATGCCAACCCAACAGACACTTTTGGAGACACCTGTAGTGCACCTTTATAGCCACCCAGTTACGTTGTGACGTTTGGTACACCCAAAGAATTCCTACAGTATCCGGGAGTTGCACAAGCTCATGATCTAAGGAAATGATACTTAACATTAGAAAAGCTCTTAGCAAACGAACTACACGTGTCGGCGTTCTAGGAACGGGGGTCCCCAGACTTGCCTGCCTACGGCCTACGGCGTGGCTCGAGTGGTGGCACAGTGCGGCACATCTTCATCGGCGCAAGACTCAAGACCCTCGCAAGGGGCCAAGCCTCGCGGGGCGGACGACATAGGACTTCCTCAGGAACGGCCTCGCCAGGCAGGCTCGCGAGGAAGCGGAGAGATCAAGGCAGGGTACCTCGCGAGGTGCTCATAACGTAAGCCATGACGATCGAGACCAGGCGGGCACCAGGCGGGCGCCAGCCTGCGCAGTGTCCTTGTTTCCTCTTTGGTGCAAAGGGAGCAAGCACAGGCGTGGAGTACTGAGGCATCCGGCAAAGGGAACCATTTCAGTGCAACAAGACCAAGACCAGCAGAGCGGCAGGATGGAGGTCACCGTGGAGCCCAAGACGGCGTCATCACCAGTGCCTTTGGCAGCCGAAGACCAACTTTAATTAGGATAACTTGTACTAGCTGTTCCCCTTCAAAATGGCCGTTGTTGGCGCCCTTCCCGCTCAATATTTGGGAAGAGGAACAGGGCCTCTATAAATAGGACTAGCCGCCACAGAGGGGACGGAATCATCGAGTGCTCATTAGACCAAGAGGCGATCAAACTCACCCAAGCAGTTCATCACATCAGCTCAAGAACACCTCTCGCGAGGTTGTTCATCCTTTGTACTGTTCATCATCAGCCCCTGAGGCAATCCACCACACCACACACTGGAGTAGGATACTACACCACAGCGGTGGCCCGAACCAGTATAAATCTCGTATCCCTTCTGTTGTTCATCGTTTAGCTTAGATTCTCGCGAGGCGGTCGGACGTGGATCGGTAGGGGGAAGATCTTCGTGCGCACCCCAGAGTTCAAACCTTAAGGGTCTGCCGGTACCCAACATCCGACATTTGGCGCGCCAGGTAGGGGTGCGCCGGAATCTTTCATCCGCTGTTTTGCGTTCTATCTTCCGTCGTGTCCATGGCCATCGCTCGTGGGGCTCGCACCGAGCGTCGGGCTGCTCTCGCCGCCCGCGTCGCCCAGACGGCTCCCGTCGGTGGGTGCCCCCGTCGTTCCCCATCGCCTGCCACCAACGCCGCCATCGGCCCAGCGGGGAACGAGCAGCAGGTCTCGTTGCTGCATCCTTCGGTGCGGCGGGAAGGCCACACCGCCACCCCGTCGCTAACTCCAGCTGGTTCGTCGTCCCACGCCCGTCGCGCCCCCATGGATGCGCACGCCGCGTTGCTCCTGGCGCGTGAGCTCCTGCACTACCATCCCGTCGACGACCTCTACAAGGAGTGGCTCGCTCGCATCACCGAGCTCGTCAGCGTCGTAGGGAGCTCCCCTGTGCCGTCCCTCTTGCTGCCTTGCCCTCTGTCCTGTGGAGGAGGCGCAGATCAGGAGGTGCCTCCGCCACCTCCTCCCCAAGAAGGCGCCCTGGCTCCAAGACGCGCGACCCCAGGACGAGATCCACCGCGTCCGGAGCTCGCGCGACAAGAAAGGAGCTGCCAAGAAGTCCCTCGTCCCCAAGAAGGTGCACACGTGCTCCTGGCACCGATGCGCCACGACCGCATCCCTATGCCAGCACGTCAAGACCCTGCACTGCTCCAGGCAGCGGCGCGTGGGAATCCCCAGGAGCAAGCCCCGCATCAGCAGAGAGCTCTGGTGGCCACCACAGGCTGCCGCGCCTTCACCACCGAGCTACATAGTGTCGCCTGGCCAGGCAAGTTCAAACCTGACTTGCCTCCTCGCTACGACGGCACTGCCGACTGTCGGTGTCAAAACCGGCGGATCTCGGGTAGGGGGTCCCGATCTGTGCGTCTTAGGCTAATTGTAACAGGAGGCAAGGGACACAATGTTTACCCAGGTTCGGGCCCTCTCGATGGAGGTAAAACCCTACTTCCTGCTTGATTGACATTGATGATATGGGTAATACAAGAGTTGATCTACCACGAGATCGTAGAGGCTAAACCCTAGAAGCTAGCCTATGATGATTATGAATGTTGTGATCGTCCCTCTAAGGACCGAACTCTCCGGTTTATATAGACACCGGAGAGGGATAGGGTTTACATGGAGTTGGTTACAAGGAAGGAAATATAATATCCGAATTGCCAAGCTTGTCTTCTACGCAAAGGAGAGTCCCATCCGGACACGGGGCGGAGTCTTGAGTCTTGTATCTTCATAGTCCAACAGTCCGGCCAAAGTGTATAGTCCGGCTGTCCGGATACCCCCTAATCCAGGACTCCCTTAGTAGCCCCTGAACCAGGCTTCAATGATGATGAGTCCGGCACGCAGTTTTGTCTTCGTCATTGCAAGGCGGGTTCCATCTCCGAATACTCCAAAGTAATTACAGAACACTTAGACTGTGTCCGAATCTGCAAGATGATCTTCACATACCACTATAGAGAGAATGATACTTAATAAAATATAACCTACTAACAACTTTAGTCAAGGTGACATGGCACTACGATCGGGTCATTATTCGAACCGTTTTTCCATAACCAGCCATAGCGCATATTGCGAGGCGGTTTCCTTGGCACGTCTTGTCACAGCAGAGATCATGTCCCCTTATTACGGGATTTCCATCAATACGGGTGTGGGTAACCCAACCACGCAATCAATCGTGGCATTTGGGAAATAAGCGATTCTCAACGGGAAAGTGGGGAGGCACACCGTTTTCGCCGCCTCTATAAAGGGATAAGGATTCCCCATTTTCACCCATGCATTCTTCCTCCTCTGCTTATCCATTCCCACACCCTCAAGCTCCAACGCCCTGATTCACGCCTTCTCCACACAGCCAAAACATGTCCGGAGTAGGAGGCAAGTGGGTGGCCTCCACCATGAAGGAGGAGCATATTGCGAAGCATTGGGCGGCCGGATACTTGGCCGCAAACATCGCGCACCGGCTACCGGACGCAGGGCAAATCATTCCAACTCCAGAGCCCCACGAGAGGGTCGTGTTTCTTGCCCACTTCGTCCGTGGACTGGGATTTCCTCTTCATCCCTTCGTCCGCGGGCTCATGTTCTACTATGGGCTAGATTTCCATGATCTAGCCCCAAATTTCGTCCTCAACATCTCGGCGTTCATCGTCGTGTGCGAGGCCTTCCTCGGCATCAAGCCTCACTTCGGCTTGTGGCTGCGAACCTTCTGCGTGAAGCCGAAGATCTTGAGTGGCCAACAAGCGGAGTGCAGAGGCGCCATGGTGGGCAAGATGCCTAACGTCACATGGCTTGACGGCTCCTTCACGGAGACCGTGAAAGGGTGGCAATCGGGGTGGCTTTACATCACCGAGCCGCGCGGCGCCAACTGGGTGGCGGCCCCCTGATTCCGATCCGGAACCCCCATGTGGCTCACCTCCTGGGAAAGGAAGGGCCTGGCCTGGGGTGAACCGGCAGAGCTGACCGGACTCCAAAACTGTATCAAGAACATGAAGGACAAGAAAATCAAGCTTGTCAACATGGTCCAGGTCATGCTTCTGTGCCAAAGACGGGCATTTAATCTGTGGGAGTTTGTCCCGGCCGAACACCGGACACTTCAAAAGCTCTATGGCATGACGCATAAAGGCGCCTGGAAGGTGTTGTTCAAGGCCTCCGAAGTACCTCCTCCCACATCCGAGGATCGCGGTCTTCATGCCACGCAGATCCCCTGTCTGGTGAGTTTGCTGACCAGCACCGGATCCAGTTCTTCCCGATGTACTCATGGGGGAATCTTAAGTCATCGTGTGTATTTGATCAGGAGTATGTGGAGACGGCGGAGCGGATTGACTGTCCGTCTCCACTGCCAGAAGGCCCAGCAGATGCTCTCCTAACGGAGATGCTAGTCCCGGCGCCCTACAAGGCGCTGGAAAGAAAGGCCGAGAAGAAGGCTCCGGGGACCAGGGAGGGTCTTCGGCGTAAGGTTGTACCGACAGCCTCGTCCGAAGACGGCGAGGCACACTCCTCCCCCGAAGGGGAGGAAGAAGAGGAAGAGGATGCCCCATCTGGAGAGGATGGGGGACCTGAGATGGCGGGCCAGGTGACCAAGAAGGGTCCCCGGTGCAAGGCCGTTATATCCTCGTCGTCCGAAGACGACGAGGCAGATTCCTCCCACGGTGGCGGGGGGAAACACGAAGAAACTCTACCTCCCCGCACTAGGGAGGAGAAGAAGAGGAAGGCCGCCCCGGAGGGGGAGGCGAGGACGTACAAGAAGGGAAAGGCGTCTCTTCCGGATTACTCCACCACTGCCGCCTATAGCGAGGAGGGGTGGCTGCCTAGGGGGAAGCCCCTTGCAAGATCATAAGTATCCGCACTCTATTGTACTTTAGTGCGACTTTGCTTCATAGTATTGTTATAACGCTGAACATAAATGCAGTCTGGCCAGGGTCCATCCCGAGGTATCGTCTTCGGATGGGTCCTTGAGTGATTCAGCGATGAACTTGCTCCCGACGGCCACTACTCCTCGGCCCGCGGATGACACGGAGGTGTTGTCCCAAAGGCTCCCAGAGCAGGGGATGGTGACTCTGGAGGTGCCCCAAGGCGGCATTCTAGACGCCGGGCATACGAGGTATAAGATCCTCGTGGATTGTGCTGACGAGAGCTGCAGCAAGCCGGGCTCTCAGCCGGATACTGTACCGGAGCTTCCAACGGTTCCGAACTCAGGCAGGCAGCCCCACGTTAGGGAGGGCGAGTCATCCGTGCCGAGGACTTCTGGTACGCCCGAGGCGTCGGATAGTCTGCTGGAAGCACTTCGCAGCGCTTCCATGGATGAAGAGCATCGTACTCTTATGAGTGTGGTGATTCAGAAGGTTCTGTCCGCCAAGAGCGGACTAACCGAAGCCTGCACCAGCCTCCTGACAGGCTTTGAGGTAAGTAATAAAACTATGTGAAATTACCACCCGATAGGTAGTAGCACCTGATACTCTGTTTGGTGTTCGGAACGAAAAGCCAAACAGAGAGTCAATTAAAATCCGCAGGAGTTTAACATTAGGTGTTCATGTGAATAAACAGGCGGCGCTGGTTGCCGCTGCTGCCCGCACAGCAAAAGTCTCCAGACTCAAGCGGGACTTGGAGCAGGCCCAGGGAGAGCTCGGCCTCACGAAGAGGTAGCTCGAAGAAAACAAAGGTGAGTAATGCCACCTTCACATATCACAAAGGATAGAAAAAATTGGTGACCCTAAGGAAGTGTCATTATTTGGTAATAGGGGCCACAACCGAAGTGGCGTCCCTAAAAAAGGCGCTATCCAAGGCCGAAGACAAGGCGGCTCTGGAGTGCAAGGAGCGCGGGAAGCAAGATGCTAGAGTGGGCGAGGTATAGCAAGAGCTCCAGGAGCTCGCCAAGAAGTTCGAGTCCTTGGAGCGTGACTTCAAGACGAAGGAGTCTGAGCTTGCAAAGGCCCTTTTGAGCATGAAAGACGACAAGGCCGAAGCCGAAAAAGCCCAGCAGGAAATCCGAGCGGCCAAGAAGATAGCGGCGGGTAAGACATTCTTAATGCAAAGCAATCATGTGGAGGAGGCATTTCTTTTACTTACTCAAATTCGGAGCTCTCCAGGGGCATTCACAGATCTGCCACGCGGCGTATCTGATGCTGTGGAGTTCTATCGCGCGGAGGATGGGAGCTCAACGGAGAAGTTGTTCTGGTCCCGGTATGTTGGGGCCGAACACCCAATGCCTCTGAGTGACCAACTGAAGCAGTTGATTGAACTCCACAGGGCGGCCGAAGTGGCTATGAAAGATTTCATAGTCCGGATGTGGCCCGGTGAGCCCCTGCCCACTAGCTACTTCGGCCTAATCAAGCGGATGGTGAATGCCTGTCCGCGGCTTGAAGTGATCAAGCGATCCATTTGCATTGAGGGTGCCCGCCAGGCCTTTGCCCGTGCGAAGGTGCATTGGGGCAAGCTGGATGCGGAGAAGCTGGTGAAGGACGAGCCGCCGGAGGGCAAGGCGCATCGCTGTCCCGAGAAATATTATGATGGCGTTATGAAGGGCGCTCGTCTCGTGGCCAATGAATGTACCAAGGACACAATTTTAGAGTGAATTCACTTCTGTCTTGTTTGTAATATAAAGATGAAGTTACTTGCGCTATGTAGCGCTTTTTGATTTAAAATATTACCTTCTGTGCGGCTGTTTATAAAATTCTGAAAGTAGGCCAGTCGTCGGCTTCCGCCCCCACGTAACTAGTAATGGGGTGTCCGTGGAAAACCCAGACACTCTTTATCCAAATATTTGGTCCCTAAAGGAGGTGTCTAGCGCAGCGAACAAGGCAATCGGACTATGCCGCTTTATAACCTTCACTTAGCCATAGAAGTCTACAATTTTAAATTTCGGCGAAGCCCCTAGAATTCGGAAGGCCGAACTGGGGCGCTATATACGCCTAAATCGGACGAGGCCGATTCCTGGCCTAAAGCGGAAAAATCTTTAAGGATTTTAAGACCTCTCCAAGAGCGACCAGCTCTCACCACATCATGCCGGTCAGTTTTTGGCTTTCTCTACTGAGGTGCTCGTCCGGAAGAACCGGGACACAATCGCAGTAGTTCTCCCTGTGCTACCTTAGCCGATATAACGGAACATAAGGTACCAAAACAAGGGAGCCAGGCTAACCCAACTATGGACCCAAGACATGATTCGGAGCTGATGCATATAGTGTTATAAGTTTGGGGTGCCGCACTATTGAAAGTGTTTGGACTTTGCTTGTCGTATTACGAGGCGCCATAAGAAGCCCCTGGCAAAATAAACGTACCAAAGTGTACGGATGCAATAGTAAATAAACATTTATAGAAAAAATGTGCGGATAGGAATAATAAGCTGAGCCGTATATAATATCCCATGGATGTATAAATACGTCTAAGCGCATGTTTACAATGAATGCATTAAGCAGAGATAAATAGGACTATTTGACATGTCCTATCCAAGGGCAGGCCGCGTGCAGGTATATAAAACAGGTATTAACGATCGTGAATAGATTCTACCTGGGTATTCCTTTGTGCGTGATGCCTTTTGCCTCCTTGGATTTCTCTCCTGTGAAAGTCCGATAATCCGGCTCTTCTGGAGAGGCTGCCCGAAAGCGGGTCCCTGAAAGAAAAAGGGGGTTATTAAAGTGTGTTGCGGCTGACCTACACTGTTGATTGTGCCACTATTGCGCCTCCACGTATGCCCATGGTATTTTGAGTGCATAATTGTGCACGCGCGGCACGAATGCTGCCTTAATGGGACTGGAGCGGAGGCCGGACTGCTAGTTGCGCTCTTGGCGTGCCTTGCGATCCTGTTGCGGGGCACTTCAGACTCGCTTGACGGTGTTCGGAGTTGGTGTCGCCGTATTGGTGGTTTGCCGGGGGAAGCCGCTTTGTACCTCTGCCGCGAGAGCGGCAGTATGTTCTTCTGTACGAAGAGAGCGATCCATGTTACCGTTTACTATTATGACCCCGTGAGGTCCTGGCATCTTGAGCTTAAGGTATGCATAGTGAGGCACCGCATTGAATCGAGCGAATGCGGTTCATCCGAGCAATGCATGGTAATCACTGCAGAAAGGGACGATGTCGAAGATTAACTCCTCACTTCGGAAGTTATCGGGAGACCCAAAGACCACCTCCAGTGTTATGGAGCCCGTGCATCGGGCCTCTACCCCTGGAATTACACCTTTAAAGGTGGTTTTGGTGGGCTTGATCCTTGAAGGATCGATGCCCATTTTGCGCATTGTGTCTTGATAAAACAGGTTCAGGCTGCTGCCTCCATCCATAAGGACTCGTGCGAGGTGAAATCCATCAATGATTGGGTCTAGAACCAATGCGGCTGAACCTCCGTGACGGATGCTGGTAGGGTGATCCCTACAATCAAAGGTGATCGGACAGGCTGACCATGGGTTGAATTTTGGGGCGACTGGCTCCATCGCGTAGACGTCCCATAGTGCTTGCTTCCGTTCCCTTTTGGGATATGGGTAGCGTAGATCATGTTGACCGTTTACACCTGGGGAGGAAATTTTTTTCTGGCCCCCTGTGTTCGGTCACCGGGGCTCATCGTCATCGTTGTTGTGCAGCCCCTTGTCCTTGTTCTCGGCGTTTATTGGCCTGCTTGAAAACCCAGCAGTCTCTATTAGTGTGATTTGCTGGCTTATCCGGGGTGCCGTGAATTTGGCATGAGTGGTCAAGTATGCGGTCCAGACTGGATGGCCCCTGATTGTTTCTTTTGAACGGCTTTTTCCGCTGATCGGATTTTGAGCCACTGAATCCGGCATTGACTGCCGTGTCTTTAGTGTTATCGCCATTATTCCGACGCTTATGTCTGTTTCGTCGTGGCTTGCCGTTATTGTCGCGGACGTCTGAAGTGTCGGAATGTGGCATGGTGCTACTGCGAGCCAACTAGCTGTCCTCGCCCGCGCAAAAGCGGGTCATTAGTGTCGTGAGTGCCGCCATGGACTTGGGTTTTTCCTTGTCGAGGTGTTGTGCAAGCCAGTCGTCGTGGATATTATGCTTAAAGGCCGCCAGGGCTTCGGCATTCGGACAGTCGACTATTTGGTTCTTTTTAGTTAGGAACCGAGTCCAGAATTTCCTGGCTGATTCTCCGGGCTGTTGAGTAATGTGGCTCAAGTCATCGGCGTCCGATGGTCGCACGTATGTGCCCTGGAAGTTGTCGAGGAACGTGTCTTCCAGGTTTTCCCAACTGCCAATGGAATTTGCGGGCAGGCTGTTTAGCTAGTGTCGGGCGGGTCCTTTGAGCTTAAGGGGAAGATACTTGATGGCGTGTAGATCGTCTCCGCGGGCCATGTGAATGTGGAGAAGGAAATCTTCGATCCATACTGCGGGATTTGTTGTGCCATCGTATGATTCAATGTTCATGGGTTTAAACCCTTCTGGGAATTCATGACCCATTACTTCATCAGTGAAGCAGAGGGGGTGTGCGGTGCCTCTGTGCCGGGCTATGTCGCGACGTAGTCCGACTAAGTCTGGTTGATTGTGTTTGGCCCGGCCGGATTTACTGTTAGTATGTCCGGTATGACGGTCATTGTCATGTGCTGTAGCGCGCCCCCGTGATCCGTAGATCGATCTAGGTTGTCATGCAGTGTTTTCCAATCTGTCTTGCAGGTTCTGAGTTGTGATAGCCTGGCTTATTAGGGATGATAGACTACTCATATAAATAAAGAATTCCTTCTTTTCCGGGAGCCCATTCAGACATAACTCCAAAGTTAAGCATGCTCAGTTTGGAGTAGTTTCAGGATGGGTGACCGACCGGGAAGTTGCTCCAGGGTGCACATGAGTGAGGACAAAGTGCGCAGAAAACACTAGTATTGATTTGTGGGGCCAATCTAGATCCCGCCAGGAGTAACGACCACCGGCGTGTGTGTCCGGGGCGTTACAAGTTGGTATCAGAGCCGACCCTCGCGGTTACAGGATGTTTGCGGACAGGTGCGCGGTCATGTTGTTCATGACGTTTGTGACCCGTCGTGGCACACGACATGGCACATGTACTGGACTGGATGCACAGACGTATGTGCTAAGAGGGAACGTTCTTGTGGCCCGACGAGGACATCGGTTCCTCTGAGTGGGGGTGTATGTGATAGCCTGGCTTATTAGGGATGATAGACTACTCATATAAATAAGAAATTCCTTCTTTTCCGGAAGCCCATTCAGACAGATCTCCAAAGTTAAGTGTGCTCAGCTTGGAGTAGTTTCAGGATGGGTGACCGACCGGGAAGTTGCTCCCCGGTGCACACGAGTGAGGACAAAGTGCGCAGAAAAGACTAGTATTGATTTGTGGGGCCAGTCTAGATCCCGCTAAGAGTAACGACCACCGGCGTGTGTGTCCGGGGTGTTACATGAGTATTGCCCCGGGCCGTAGTAAGCTGGCGTGGGGGTGCGGGCTGGTATTCGGGCTGATATGTCGTTTTATCCCGGCCACGAGGTGGTCGGTCAGTCGTGTGGTGCTCGAGTCCATATTCCTCGGCTACTAGGACTTCTGTCCATCTGTCTGTTAGCAGGTGTTGATCAGCTTGAAGCTGCTGCTGCTTATTCTTCAGGCTCCTCGCAGTGGCAATAAGCCGGCGCTTGAAGCGCCCGTGCTCCACGGGGTCCTCAGGCACGCCGAACTCGTTGTCATCGAGGCTAATCTCGTCTTTGGAGGGGGGCATGTAGTTGTCCTCCTCCGGATACCGTTCGTCGCCTGTTCATCTGGGTTGTCCTGCCCATCTTCCTGCTCGGCCTGCTCGAAGGCGAGCTGATCGGGGTTGTATTCATCTTCGGCACCGTCCGAATTATTTTCATCTCCGGTGCCGGTATTGCTGAGCGGCGCTGGCGACGCCCATGCTTTGCTTTCTTTTTGGAGGGGTTATCCTCCATTGCCTCATCGCCATTGGTTTCTTTCGGAGTGTCCACCATATATATGTCATATGAAGAGGTGAATGTCCACCGCCCCATGGGTGGTGGTTCCTGTTCTTCTCCTACATCGTCATCCAAACCGTCGATGTCTTTGGAGTCGAAGTCAAGCACGTCGGTCAAATCATTGACCGTGGCTATGAAGTGGGTGGTGGGTGGGCAACGAATTCCTTCATCGCTAGCTTCCAGCCAGACATAGTTCGGCCAAGAGTCTCTTGACAAGGAGAGAGACTTTAACGAGTTTAGCATGTCGCCAAAGGGCGAGTGCTGGAAGATATCCGCAGCGGTGAACTCCATTACCGGAGCCCAACCAGGTTCGGCGGGCTCGAAGGTGCGCGGACTGGAACTTGCAGCCGGATACGAGTCTGGGGGTCCGGTGTCACAGGCTTCCTTAGGGGCGAAGCCTGTGTTCGGCTCTACCACCGATGGGTGTGCGGCCTCCAAAGCGGGGTCCATCCACCCGTCCTTGGGCGGCGCGATCTGCCCCGGATTTAGGTCTGGGACTCCTGCAGGGGTGATATCCCGAGCATTGTCCGACAACAGGTCTAAGTCGTGCACATCGTGACTGTTCGGCGCTTCTGGCGTAGGCCCGAATCCGTCGATGATCAAGTCTCCGCGGATATTGGCCGTGTAGTTTAGGTTTCCAAACCTGACCTGATGGCCAGGGGTGTAGCTGTCGATCTGCTCCAGATGACCAAGCGAATTAGCCCGCAGTGCAAAGCTGCCGAACACAAAGATCTGCCCGGGGGAGAAATTCTCGCCCTGGACTGCGTTGTTGATGATTGGAGGAGCCATCGAGCCTGGCAGCGACGACACAGAGGAACTCTCAATGAAAGCACCAATGTCGGTGTCAAAACCGGCGGATCTCGGGTAGGGGTCCCGATCTGTGCGTCTTAGGCTAATGGTAACAGGAGGCAAGGGACACAATGCTTACCCAGGTTCGGGCCCTCTCGATGGAGGTAAAACCCTACTTCCTACTTGATTGATATTGATGATATGGGTAATACAAGAGTTGATCTACCACGAGATCGTAGAGGCTAAACCCTAGAAGCTAGCCTATGATGATTATGAATGTTGTGATCGCCCCTCTAAGGACCGAACTCTCCGGTTTATATAGACACCGGAGAGGTCTAGGGTTTACATGGAGTCGGTTACAAAGAAGGAAATATAATATACGAATTGCCAAGCTTGTCTTCCACGCAAAGGAGAGTCCCATCCGGACACGGGACGGAGTCTTGAGTCTTGTATCTTCATAGTCCAACAGTCCGGCCAAAGTGTGTAGTCCGGCTGTACGGATACCCTCTAATCCAGGACTCCCTCACCGACCCCGCAGAGTTCCTACAGCTCTACGAGCTGGGCATCGAAGCTGCCAATGGGGACGAAAAGGTCATGGCGAACTGGTTTCCCATGGCACTCAAGGACGGCGCCCGCACCTGGCTCCTGAACCTGCCTCCTGGCACGATCTCCTCCTGGGAGAGATGCGCACTCGCTTCATCATCAACTTCTAGGGCACTTGCGACCGTCCGCCGGCCGTGGGTGACCTGCGCCGCATCAAGCAGCAGCCCGGAGAGACCTTGCAGAAGTACATCCAGCGATTCAACAGCGCTCGCCTCAAGATTCCCAGGGTAACCGAGGAGGCCATCATCTCGGCATTCTCTGATGGTGTCCACGACGTCAAGATGAAGGAGGAGCTGGCAATCCACGAAGATATGTGTACGTCTCTGGAGTTGTTCAACTTGGCGACCAAGTGCGCAAGGGCTGAGGAGGGACGCCTCTCCCTTCTCGAGGTCCAGGCAGCAGACCCAGAAGAGAAAAAAGCCAAGGCCAAGGATGTGAAACGCAAGGGAGCAGCTATGCTCGCAGCTAGGGCTGGGCATTCGATAGAAACCAAAAATTCAGTTTTTACCGTTCGGTTTATTTTGAAATTCTGTTAGCAAAATTGAAAACCAAAATTAGCAAGCAAAAACTGCTAACCAAAAATACGGTTAACCGATTATTTCAGTTCAGTTTTCGGTTTATACCGAACAATGGTTAGCAGCTGACGCTTGTACTCTTAAGTACTGTACACCCTACAGTCTTATATAACCCAGCGCCTTGTTACGTTGAGATTGGCAAGCGATGTGGGACTAAACCCATATGCCGCTGGACACTGCGCACTCCACCCAGTCAAGACATGCACTAATTATTGTGTGGGCTTTGTAGTTAGAGCAGGGTGCAGGAAGCAGGCCTATACATACCAAGGGCTCTAGTAACTACCGGGCTTAGCATGCATGCATAACGTGGGACAGAGTCATGTGGCTGGACGCCCACGATGTGTGCCTCCAAAACAATTAAAATATTTGATCATTCGTACGGTGCATGGCCGGACGCACGCACGCGGTCGACGGTCGCATCACAGCGTTTGCCGATACGTGAGAGCCTCGTTCGGTTATCAGTGTAATACCGAACCGACTGATTTAAATTCGGTTATTAAACATAAAAACCGAATTTAATTGTGGCAGTATAAAAAACCGAAAATTCGGTTTATTCATTTTCGGTATCGGTGCGGTATTCGGTTGGTCGATTTTTATGCCCACCCCTACTCGCAGCAGAGCCGGACATGAAGCGCGGCAGGGACCAGCCGGAGTCATTCAAGGGTAGTCGGTACTGTGTGTACCACGATCTCCATACCCACAACACCAATGAATGCCAAGAGCTCAGGGCCTTGCGAGAAGGCCATGTCGGTCGACGCCCCAAGCGCAACGATCGGGGCTACGGCCGAGGCAAAACAAGAGGTGTAGGACGATGGGACGACCGTGGCCCTCGCCAAGGGTGGCATGACCGGCCTCGCGAGGACCGCTGGCAGGACCAGCCTCGCGAGGGGGCTTGGAGGGATCAGCCTCGTGAGGATCACCTGCAAGGCAACGCATGGCTTCCTCCTCTGCCATCACCACCAAGAAGGAATGACGACCATCATCAGGACGAGGGGGTTGGGGGCTTCCAAGACCCGCGTGCGATCGCCTGCATCTTGGGCGGCGCTCAGGCCCCAGCCTCTCAGTGCATCTTCAAGCAGTTTGCTCGTGAGGTGAATGCAGTCCTCCCCAAGCTTGAGGCCACACGCCCTCTCAGGTGGTCTGCATGTGCCATCACGTTCAGCTCAGCAGATCAGCTCAAGTGCGCGGCAACGGCCGGAGTCCTCCCGATGCTCTACTCCCCAGTCATCAGCAATGTGCAAGTTACCAGGACCCTCATCGACGGTGGAGCAGGGCTCAACGTCCTGTCCGTTGAGACGTTCAACAATCTTCAAGTGCCATATGATCAGCTTCAACCAACCAAGCCTTTCTCACGAGTCACTGATGGTTCCACTGCCCCGATAGGGCAGGTCCGCCTCCCTGTCACCTTTGGATAGCGCAAGAACTACCGTACCGAGCTCATTTACTTCGACGTCGCCCACATTCGCCTACCATACAATGCCATCCTCGGGTATCCAGCCCTGGCCAAGTTCATGGCAGTGACTCACCATGGTTACAATGTCCTCAAGATGCCAAGAAGTGGTGGAGTCATCATGGTCCCTTGTGAAGAGAAGGATGCGGTGTGCTCTCTCGAGCGCGCCTTCCAAGCCGCGTCAATCGAGGACCCAGATAGCAAGGGTGGAAACCTTCCTGAAGCAGCTCCCAAGAAGAAGATGTCACCTGGCCCAGGGCCTCAGGAGGCAGGCACCTCCGGAGGCGCCACATCTGGACATGCGCCCATCCAAGGGGCGCCACCCTCCGTCGCATAGGGAGGCACGCCCAGCACCCTCCTCGGGAAAGGCTCAGGGGCTCTCTCCTGGGGAGCCACTGACCTTGCCAAGGTCGCGAGGGAGGCGCTTGGGCACCACTTGGAGGCGTGCTTCGCAGCACGTTTCCCTCAGGAAGCAAGGAGGGCCCAACCCTGAGGAGTTCATCACCAAGGTTGTTCAGGAATTGCAGGAATCGAGAGTCATGCGCGACAGCCGCCGCCTGCCCGGTGTAGCTCCCATCCAGGCGAGGATGGCGGGCTGCGCGTCTACATCGACTACCCAGGGCTCAATCGAGTCGCGTCTCAGGAGCACTTCTGGCCTTCGCGCGTGGGGCGTTGCACGGGTCCATCGCACAGCTACGTTCGCATGCCCTTCGGCCTGCCGAACGCGGCTGCAGCCCACCAGCGCCTAATGAGAAGCATTCTGGAAGCTCAGGTGGCCAAGCATCACGCGCTCCTGGAGGAAATTGAGATGGACCTCGCCGAGCCGCCCGGACCCCCCAAGCCTCCCGAGGCTCGGAGCTCCTAGGGCCCGTGAGGATAGGCTTCTTGACCACGCACCGTCAGCTACTCCGACACTCGCTCTACAATGGTATCAGGTGACTTCTTTCAAGTTTCGTTTCAGCTGGGAGCGCCCTCAGGGCTGCATCATTCCCAGGTCGCTTGGGTCTGTCCCCACGGCATGTATCCGTTTAGCTTATGTCTTCAGCTTACCTTGTTGGGTGCGCCCCTCGGGCTGCATCATCCCCAAGTCGCTCGGGCCTGACCCAGTGGCGTTTGCCTTTCTCTGCGTCTATCTAAGTTGATTTGCTTCTTCATGCTTAACATGCTTGAGATAATCGCCTGCTCGATTGACACCTACCTTTGGAGCCGCTCACTCTGGCATGGCGCTTGCGCATGGGCCCGTCCTTGCAATGTCGACAAATCTGAGTGGTCGAGCTCTGGCCGCGGCAGCCCCGCATAACGCTACCTCACCAGGCCCTCAGTGCCTCAATCACTCCCTCGGAGCAACCAATGGCTGGCTAACAACCGTAATGGCAGCCCATATTTTCCTCGTGTTGGTGTACAGGATCCACCCAAGGAATAGCATGGGGGCGTCGTGAGCTCTCTTTCTCCCTCTCCCGTGCAATCCGCTCGCGCGTTAAAAGGGGGACGCCTGAGCATTGCGACTCATGGGCTCTTACTGACTCTCCAGCCCTCACCCCCTGGCCTTGACCCACGGCACCGCGACCTGTCATACCAGCGGCGGCTGAGCTCGCTCGAGGGCCGGGACCCGAGGACATAGAGCACAAAGGAGAGTGCAGGGGAGAGGGGAGAAGCTCACGAGTACCCAACCCAGCGACACCCCAGCTGCCAGCGCGCGGGCCAGGCACCTCGCCGGATAACAACTCCAAGCTCACGAGATAAGTCACGCCTCTGCAGAAGCTAGATCAACACAACACCAAACCCTCGCCTAGTGCGGCTCTGTCACAGCAACGCTGCCTTCCTTTCTCGCCCAGCGGAGGCTGCTTGAGCGCTAAAGGGGACCTCCTGAGCATCGCGACTCAGGGGCTCTTACTGGACCTTGGGCCGCTCACCTCCTGGCCTTGACCACGACATCGCGACCTGGCATACCAGCGATGGCTGAAGCCTGCCTGGGGACCGGGACCTGTCAGCGCAGAGCACCAAGCCCTTGTGAGGATCGAAAGGGGGAGCCGAGCCGGGATAGGACAAGCATCTCGCATCGATCCATGATAAGGATAATATTCACAAAAGACATGACAGACGCCTTACATATCCCCACGGGATGTTTCTTCGGTTCCTCATAGGGAACAAAAGGGGCTAATCCTAGGGAACGCTAACTATGCGCGCCTTAGCGGGAGACGCCATCATCAACAGTGGGCCGCCAGGCGCCAGCGCCAACCCCATCCAGATCAGTGGCGTCGTCGGCCAGATGAAGCTGCCCTGCTCCAAGCGCGACGCGAGCTCGGGGGCTCGTAGCTGTCGTCGCTCGTCTCCGGAGTCACGTGAAGCTCGTGGGAGTCGTTGGATTCTCTGGCTCCTCCGCTGCTGCCTAAGGAGCTGCTGGGGAAGCGGTTGGCAGGCCTGGTCCTCGCCACCTCGATGCCTCGGCCGCCTTCCTTAGCACTCCAGTCGGCGTCCTTCCGCATCGAAGACCTTGAAGAACATTAAGGAGGCGCCATCGTATTCAAGAAGAATTATGAGGGCACCCCCTGTCTGGCAGACCCTGGCGATTTCGCCCCAGCCCCGGGTCATATAGACCTTGCCCGGGCGACGACCGCGAACTCCGCCACGGTCGCAAGGGTGCTGCAGTCAGCATGCTGCAGCCAGAGCTCCAAGGACCAACTCGGCGGCATCTCGAAGGCGAAGGAGGGAGGAAGGCGAATCCAGGAGCGTGGAGGCATAGCGGCGTGGAGCACAAGCTCGCGAGAAGAGCCCCCGGCATGGACTCCAGGGGTGAAGATGCGCACTGTCGTGACTCGCCGTCGGTGCCGTCGGTGGCGCTCGGCGTCTTCTTCTCTAGGGTCCGCGATTCGGGCGTACAAGGGCAGCGGAAACCCAGGCGGCGGCCGCTCATACCAGGGCCTCGACATCTCTTGCCCTACGACCATGTCACAGTGGCCGGGGACAGGCCGCTTCTTCGGCGGAAGCAGGTCGGGACTCTCTCGGGGGGCCTTCCCCTTCTCTTCCGCAAAAAACCGGTGGATCAGTGCCATTGGCGTAGAGTGGAACAAGGGTGAGGAAGAAGAAGAAGGAGAGAAGCAGGAAGAGATGGACTGCGGGGGCTGTTGCCCGTCCATACTTATAGTCTGGAGGAGGCCAACCGTCGGCCTCCACGATCACAGGTAATCATGACCCATTTCTGCATGCAGGGACCTATCAAGTCGGGCAGTTGCCGAGGCAGCATGGGGAAGCGGAGGCTCCCACATCCAGTCAACCGCCATGCGGCGCCCAAGGTCGTAGGCTGATGGGGCCCGCGGCGCTCCGCACTTGCCCCTTCGCTTCTCCGCTAAGCCAAGTCTGAGCGTGCCTTGGGCCCGGGGGCTACTATCGGCGTTCTGGGAACGGGGGTACCCAGACTTGCCTGCCTGCGGCCTGCGGCGTGGCTCGAGTGGTGGCCCAGTGCGACCCATCTTCATCGGTGCAAGACTCAAGACCCTCGCGAGGGGCCAAGCCTCGCGGGGCGGACGACACAGGACTTCCTCAGAAACAGCCTCGCCAAGCAGGCTCGCGAGGAGGTGGAGAGATCAAGGCAGGGTACCTCGCGAGGTGCTCATGACGCAAGCCATGACGATCGAGACCAGGCGGGCACCAGGCGGGTGCCAGCCTGCGCAGTGTCCTTATTTCCTCTTTGGTGCAAAGGGGGCAAGCACAGGCGTGGAGAACCGAGGCATCAGGAACAGGTTGCCATTTCAGTGCAACGAGACCAAGACCAGCAGAGCGGCAAGATGGAGGTCACCGTGGAGACCAAGACGGCATCATCACCAGTGCCTTTGGCAGCTGAAGACCAACTTTACTTAGGATAACTTGTACTAGATGTTCCCCTTCAAAATGGCCGTTGTTGGCGCCCTTCTCGCTCAATATTTGGGAAGAGGACCAGGGCCTCTATAAATAGGACTAGCCACCACAGAGGGGACGAAATCATCGAGTGCTCATTAGACCGAAAGGCAATCGAACTCACCCAAGCAATTCATCGCATCAGCTCAAGAACACCTCTCGCGAGGCTGTTCATCCTTTGTACTGTTCATCATCAGCCCCTGAGGCAATCCACCACACCATACACTGGAGTAGGGTATTACACCACAACGGTGGCCCGAACCAGTATAAATCTCGTGTCCCTTGTGTTGTTCATCGTTTAGCTTAGATTCTCGCGAGGCGGTCGGACGTGGATCGGTAGGGGGAAGATCTTCATGCGCACCCCAAAGTTTGAACCTTAAGGGTCTGCCGAAACCCAACATCTGATAACACGATCTTATGCTATGCTTAGGATTGGGTCTTGTCCATCACATCATTCTCCTAATGATGTGATCCCATTATCAATGACATCCAATGTCCATGGTCATGAAACCATAACCATCTATTGATCAATGAGCTAGTTAACTAGAGGCTCACTAGGGACATGTTGTGGTCTATGCATTCACACATGTATTACAGTTTCCAGTTAATACAATTATAGCATGAACAATAGACAATTATCATGAACAAGGAAATATAATAATAACCATTTTATTATTGCCTCTAGGGCATATTTCCAACATAAACTTCTTCAAACTCGTTCATGTGATAATGGATCTCATTGAGCACTCGTGCATAAACTGAAGGTGAACCTTTGTTAATGTTCGAGACAACCTCAAGGCAGTCAGATGCAATCACCGCTTTGCGCAAGTTAAGATCTATAGCAAGGGCAAGGGCCTCATTTCATGCTTGTACCTCCAGAGATGGTGGATCAAGTAGTCCATCAAATGTCATCGAGGAGGCCCCAAAAACGTCATGCTTGGTCCATACATATCGCCACTGCTGTGCCGATGTTACCATGGCGGGGAAGGCCACTATCAACTTCATCTTCACTGCATTACCACCCGGAGGAATCCACTTGGGAGCCCTATACACCTGCCGCGATGTACCGGAATTCCTGCGAGGGCCATTCAAAACATACGAAAATGAGGGGTGTGCATCTTTTACCGATTGCGATTTAAATGGCGCAACGGGCACCAAATAGGAGCTCCAGTTCTAAACTCGTTCACTATCGGGCAATACACCCAGTCTCTGCATCCAAGCTTAAAGATGTTCATTGGAATTGTGTGACTGAGAAGGTGGAAAAAAGGTGTGGGTGTTGGCAAGGGAAATTGCTAGGATCTATTGCTGGGAGAATTACCTTAGTACAAGCTTGCCTGACTAACATACCTCTCTTTATGATGTCCTTTTATCCTATCCCTAAAGGAATGATTAAAAAGTGCACTTATATAGAGCTAGCTTAGTGTGGTAGGAAGATGAAGATGCCAAGAAATATCACTTAGTTAATTGGGAAACCTGCTGCTTGCCCAAGGAAGTGGGTGGCCTAGGGATTAGCAATTTAGAAATGATGAATATATCTTTGCTTGCTAAGTGGTTTTGGAAAATGGAGACAGAGGAGGGGTTGTGGAAAGATGTGATCTAAAGAAAATATGAGGGGGGGGATAGATGCTTATCCAGGGTGTGACGCACTCGATTAAATCGTACACTAATCATACACGCAAATGTGTACGATCAAGATCAGGGACTCATGGGAAGATATCACAACACAACTCTAGACACAATTAAAATAATATAAGCTTTATATTACAAGCCAGGGGCCTCGAGGGCTCTAATACATAAGCTCGAATACAAACAAGTCAGCAGAAGCAACAATATCTGAGTACAGACATAAGTTAAACAAGTTTGCCTTAAGAAGGCTAGCACAAAAGCAACATAATCGAAAAGGCAAGGCCTCCTGCCTGGGAGCCCCCTAACTAGTCCTGGTCGTCGGCGTCCGTCACGTGGTAGTAGGCACCCTCGGGGTAGTAGCAGTCATCAAAGGTGGCATCTGGCTCCTGGACTCCACCATCTGGTTGCAACAACCAGAAAGAAGAAAGAAGGGGGAAAAGGGGTAGCAAAGCAACCGTGAGTACTCATCCAAAGTACTCGCAAAGCAAGGATCTACACTACTTATGCATCGGTATCAATGAAAGGGGTAGTATCTATGGACTAACTGCAGAATGCCAGAATAAGAGGGGGAGAAACTAGTCCTATCAAAGACTAGCATCTTCTGGAAACCACCATCTTGCAGCAACATGAGAGAGTAGAGTAGTATAACATAAGTCATATTTATGTTGTTGTATCAACGCTCCAGGATCCTTTCTCGACTCCCAAAGCAACATATCCAAATCATGCCTCAGCATCTAGTTCTAGTTGTATCGATCGTGATACAATCTGAGTGTCTGTTACCGTAGGGCAGGCTATCGGTAGATGTTTTCTTCCCTGCATGGGTGCACCAACTTACCCACCACGCTCGATTAACTCCGACCGGACACACTTTCCTGGGTCATGCCCGGCCTCGGCCAAACAATACGCCGCAACCCAACCTAGGCTTAATAGAGAGGTCAGCACGCCGGACTAAACCTATGCCCTCAAGGGTCATGGGACATCGCCCCGGGAACTCCTGCACGTTGCGTGGGCGGCCGGTGAGCAGACCTAGCTACCTCCTTAAAAAGGCAGGGGCTTATGCAGTCCAACCCAGCGCGCGTCGCGCAGTCGCTGACGTCTATTAAGCTTCGGCTTATGCATACGACGCAGAACGCCCATACTATGCCCACGTGATGGTTAGTGCTGGCCAGAGGCCCCTCGGATCAAATATCCAAATCATAGTGGATTAGGAACGTGTGGTAACAAGCAGAGACTCACAAAAGATGTGACCCCGTCGCCCCGTCTCGAGGACTTGTGGCAAGGGCTAAGAATGCCCGGCCACGCCCCATATTTATCTCGCGGGCACCTTCTAGGTCAACCCGACTCCACATCACTCGCAATTAAGCTCGCGCGGGTACCCCTCAGGGCCGACTCGTCTTTAGTAACATGGTTCAGTGTAAAGTCATAGTAACCATAGTAACTGTGTGTCTAACACTAAGGGGAACCCTGAGGAACCACCCTCGATGGATTCCACTCAATGTAATCATCAAGGTGAACGTAAGAGAAACCACCCTTGAGGTTCACACTTGAGGGGTTGCACGACAGAGTCATATCGGAAGTGGTTAAGGAGGAAATCACCCTCGATGACCACGACCGAATAGCTACACTACAGAGATCTCATCAGGAGTGATGTATGAGGTTCCACCCTCGGCACTCAATGGTAACTCTGCAGAGTCAAGCAACAAAAGGGGCGTGATGTGATGTGAGGTGCCAGGCTCTGGTCGTCCATCACGTTGATCGAGTCGTCGATGATGAAGCAGGGGCAACAAGGACCAGGTGGGGGTTACTGATGGATCACTAACCAACCTATACTAGGCAGTTTAGGATAAGTAGGTAGGTAACAATAAGCAGGTTACAAAAGCAGGCTATGCATCAGAATAGGAGCAATCAATTATAGTAGAAAAATCTAATGCAAGCATGGGAAAATGGAATGGGCGATATCGGGATGATCAAAGGGGGGGCTTGCCTGGAAGCTCCACCGAAAGGGAAGAAGGGTCGTCGTCGACGTAGTCGATCATAGTGGCATCAACAGCCTCGGGGTCTACCGGAGAGAAGAGGGGGAAGAAACAATAAATACAAAGCAAGCATAGCATCACAAAGCATAACATGGCAATATGCTATGTCGGGTGTGACCTAACGTATGGCTACACGATATAGGTGAAGGGGGAATTTAACCGGGAACGTTTTCCCGGTTCCAGACCTGTGTCAGACAGATAACCGGAGGGGGAATGTTCCATGTTCAGATAGTTAGAGGCATCTGATAGGCAAATGGACCGCGTATTCGGATTCACCTCGTCGTTCTGAGCAACTTTCATGTAGAAAACATTTTCATCCGAGTTGCGGTTTAATTTATATGTATTTTTAAAGATATAAACATTTCCTGAAATTATTTGAATTAATAGAATTATTCAGAAAAAGAGGAATGACGTCAGCATGACGCAAGGATGACGTCAGCAGCTAGCTGGTCGGCTCACCAGGTCGAACCTGACCTGTGGGTCCAGTGGGACCTACTGGTCAGTGAGAGTGGCTATAACAGTGAATTAACTAATCTAACTAAACTAATTAGGGGCGTGGGCCCCATATGTTAGTGAGACATTTGATTAATCTAATTACTTTAATTAAAACCGTTTTAATTAGTGTATTAAGCGACAGGGCCCACACGTCAGCGTCACAGAGACGTCCAGTCAGCGTGTTCGACCGTTGCGGAGGAAGTAGCTAGCGAGCGTGCGAGAGCGGCCAAAGAGATGGGGGAGGAAGAGGGGCTCACCGAGCAGCACACACGGCGGCCCTTGGAGGATTAGTAGCAGCAGAGGGCAGCCGGACTCGACGGAGCTCACCGCCGACCGAAGACATGGATGAGATCGATCCCCTCGTTGTGGTGGCTCTCGTCTCGCTCCGGTGCTTGCAGACGATGTAGAGGATGGAGGCGGAGCGAGCTGGCACGACGGTAAGGCGAGGAGGTCGCGGTGGCCGCAGGTTCTACGGCGGCGAGGCCATGGTGGCGCTCGGATGGGGTGGGAAACAAGGAGGACATCGAGCATGGATCTGGTGGGGAGGGGAGGCACAGGAGCCGAGAGGGGCAGCGGGGGTGAGTGGGAGAAGGAACCGAGGAGGCGGGGGCGTGACGGCCTTATCCTCTCGTCGGGCGTCACCGGCGAGGTGGTTGGACAGCGACGGGCGCGCGCTGTCCTGCCCGGTCGGAGGAACAGGAAGCAACCGGGGAGGGGGAGTGGGCCGGCCTACTGGATGGGTCGAGGCCCATGGGAAGGCCAGGGGCTCTCCCACCCCTTTCCTTTTCCTTTTTTTAACTTTGTTTTTTTCAGCAGCTTTTGCATTTGCTTTTAGCCACTATTGACTTAGCCAAATTATGCCACTGGCCAAAACAAGTTCAAAGAATTATTGGGCACTGCCACAAAAAGGATTGTGCGGCTTTTGAAATAGTTTGCAATTTTTATAAATTAAAAAGACATTTAATTTAATTGCTTTAGCCATATTTTTAACTAGTTTAGGGAACTTAGACATTCTGGAAAAATGTTAGTTCACCACCAATATTACCAGAAGAATACTTTCCACATGATGAACATTTTAGTTTTCATGTTTGAGCATTTTTGAATTTCACTCAGAATTTGAATTTGAGTTCAACTGGAATTTGAAAAAGATAAGAACAATGATGAACAAACACATGTTTAGCAAAAGGATTATCTTAACCCCAGGGATTACTGTAGCATCATTACACCAGGGTGTTACAACTCTACTCCTCTAAAAGAAATTCTCGTCCCAAGAATTAAGAGGTAGAAGGGAAAAGATCGGGGTATTCAGCACGGAGGTTATCCTCGCGTTCCCAAGTGGCTTCATCTTTAGTATGATTTGACCATTGCACCTTGAGGAACTTGGTAACCTTCTGACGGGTTCGACGTTCAGCTTCTTCAAGAATGCGGATAGGATGCTCTTTGTAAGTGAGATCATCTTGAACTTCAATCAATTCCGGATCCACTTAACGTTCAGGGTCCTTGAAGCAACGACGAAGTTGCGACACGTGGAAGACATCATGGACGTGAGAGAACTGAGGTGGCAACTCCAATTGATAAGCCACCAGTCCTCAACGGGCGAGAATGCGGAAGGGACCAATGTAGCACGGAGCTAGCTTGCCCTTGACTCCGAACCGATGAGTGCCTCTCAAAGGAGAGACACGCAGATAAGCTTGATCACCAGGTTGATAAGTTGAACCCCGGTGTTTCCGGTCATAGTTGCTCTTTCTGGCGGGACTGGGCCGCCTTGAGATTATCCCGGACAATGCGAACCTGCTCTTCAGCTTGTTGAATAATGTCTGGACCAATGAGCGTCCGTTCCCCAGTTCCTGACCAATTCAGAGGGGTTCGGCACTTACGTCCATAGAGCACCTAGAAGGGTGCCATCTTCAAGCTGGCTTGATAGCTGTTGTTATAAGAGAACTCCGCATAAGGTAGAGATTCTTCCCACTTCTTGCCGAAAGAAATAACACAAGCCCGAAGCATGTCTTCCAGAACTTGGTTGACTCGCTCGACCTGGCCTTGGGATTGGGGATGATAAGCAGTGCTCCAGGTAATATGAGTTCCCATTGCCTCTTGAAAACTATCCCAGAACTTTGAAGTGAATATACTGCCACGGTCTAAACTGATCTCCTTTGTAATGCCATGGAGTGACACAATTCTGGAGATATACAAGTTTGCTAATTAACTAGCAGTGATTGTCTCCTTGACTGGCAAAAAGTGAGCAACTTTCGAGAATTGGTCGATGACGACAAAGATAGCATCATTACCTTTCTGAGACATGGGAATGCCAGTGACGAAGTCCATTTGGATCTTATCCCACTTCCATTCAGGAATTGGAAGCGTTTGTAGAAGTCCAGCCGGTTTCTGATGTTCTGCTTTGACGCGACGGCAAACGTCACATTCTTCGATATATCGAGCAATGTCTTGCTTCATTTTAGACCACCAGTACTTCTAACGGATGTCTAGATACATCTTTGTACTTCCCAGATGAATATAGAGAGGGGTGGCATGGACGCGGAGTAACTGCTCGCGAGCTCATATGTGCTCGATATCACGCGCGTTCGTGTATGCGTGGGGATGTGCGTCAATTCTTTATACACTGCGGTTAGCACTTCGGGAAAATGGGTGGCGTAGGAGAATACGTATGTTTCAGGCCTGGGAAGTGGGCCACTAGAGCTACGGCCGTCCACCTGCGACGGACCGAGCCGTGGACCAGAATCGGGGAAGTCTGTATGATCCGTGGCTTAGAACTTTTGATTTCCGTTCGAGGACGACAGGCGCGGCTTGAATGCAAGCCCTGTGTCGTCTACCCAGCGCCGCAGCCATTTCCGTGAAGAGCGATAGAGGGAGAGAGGGGAAGAACAAGCGACCGGCGCGCCATGGAGTTCCTCACGCAGCCAATCCGCAGGTATGCCACTCCGATGCGATTTTACTCAGCTTATCAAGCGATTTGAAGTGTGTAGCTGAGGCGGCTGAGTCTCGTTGGTTTCTCTGCCACAGATCCACTATGATTGAGGAGGTCGGAGAGAGTCTAGTGCCGGAAGGTTCGCTGGCGGATGGTACGAGGCGAATGGGTTCGAGCGGCGACGGGCGGATCTGCGGTGCGTCAGGAGCGGCGGCAATTAGCGGCGAAGGGCAAATCTGCAGAGCGGTTCAAGCGGCAGCAGTAAGAAGGGACAGCTAGCCTCCGGCGTCGGAGCTGTCGACAGGGAAGATGAATCCCCAGGCTCCTGGCTGGAATAAGGGGTGAGGGGAATATAATTTAAATTTGAACAGTGCTATGAAGAATTTCAGGCTATCTATGGTCTTGCCTTCTTGCTTGATTCTTTTGCCGGTAGAAATCGATGGTGTGATATGAATTAGTGTGATTGCTGGTTGGTTTGTACTGTTAATTTAATCTATCAGTCCCGTAGTAATCCATGGTGTGATGTGGATTACTGTGGAAGGATGCCTGTTTACAGCTGCTATGAAAAAAAATTAAGTAATCCAATTTTCAGGTTGTGTACGGTAATGCATTTTTGTTTCTGTTTTTTCTGCTGGTAATCCATGGTTTGATATGAATTGGTGTGAATCCTAACTACATTAAACTCTGAATTTAATATATCAGTTCCGTAGTTTCTATGCCGCAGAAGGGGCGGCTGGTGGTGAACTCGACGGGGACCGCAAGCATCTGAGCAATCCATTGGTCAGGGTTACTCGAAATCTCCTGCATGGACGCGCAGGCAACCTATTGGATTTGGAGCACGCTAATTTTGGTATGTGGATTACCTGGTCTTTTGCTCAGTTAGAGTTGTGAATGAGCCATGTGGTTCTTTGATTATGCTTATGGAAAAACAATCTGTATAATGGTGCAATTACAAATAGTGGAAATTGGGAGCTGCTGAGCATTCCAGATAGAAGAATGCAATTTTTGTGTACAGTACATGGCATAGTTAGTCCTGCTTGGTAGATTATGTGCTGAAGTACACAAAACAAATCTGAACGCATTCTTTGTCTTGTATGAGAAATTCAGTCTTGTAAATCGCTGACGACAGTATGAAAATTTAGTAGCAACAAACATAACGCATACAAAAGTGGCATCGCCGAGTAGATGCAGTGGAAGTTCAGTAATTTGGTTTAGACATGTGTTTGTATTTTGGTGCTGATTTGATAAGCTGTAGATGGAATTTTGTGTGATAACATGCAGTGTGAATGTTCAGTAAATTGGTCTGTATATTCTTTTTAGTTCGTTGTGCTTCAGTATTGTGATAACATGCAGTGTCAGCTGTCAGGATTACCTTAGGGCATAATATGTGGTGACCACAATTCATGTGGTGGCCACATTACAGATTATTTGTTGCTGACAAAAGCTACCTGGAAACCCAGATCTCTGAATATTTGGTACCCTGTTTTTTCAAAATTAGATGATACTACGAGTGTTGCCACGGAATCGATTGCAATATATTTCAATGAGATTAGATTATGTGGAACACTTCGTTTAATAACACAAGAACCAAAATTTAAATACATACGACTTGCTATATTTGATGGTGAGTGAAGCGTTGGGGAGCTTGACAGCTCGCCTAACTGAATCTAGGAATGCAGAGCATGTTGTATGAATTGACACATGTTTAATATTGCTTGCTGAATGGACAATAATATTAAATGCTAGTTGGCTTGGAAGTAGAACTGCTGACAACTGTATCCAATTCGAACGACTAGAGCAGAAGAAACTTAGGTTGTATACATATATTGCCGCAGAGTCATGGCTAAGCTGTATCTGTTCTCCATTAATCCACTGCCTAGTGTAGTGATAGGAAAACTGAAGACTGGTCCGAAGGTGTTGCAAAGAGCAGCACAATGGCTCCTTCCGTGCTACCCAGCTCTGCATTATCACAGAATCAGATTCGGATGCAAGTTCGAAGCAAGATCTATTGACAGCAGAGGTACTTCTTGTGATATGGCATTGCTAGTTTGAACTGTATGTGAACCGTCCTTCAGTAGACAATATTGGCCGTCATGCAGGGTCATGATAGTTTAGAAACAAGCTAGTGTGACCAAGGGGTGGGATCAGAAATTGAGTTCAGTTCGTCCTCCGGTGTTTCAGCTGCGCTCGACCATGTAGGTAGATCGATCGTGTAGGCGTGCCTGGATTAATCTCGAGAGGATGTTTTTTTCTTTTGCAGGCCACAGATCATGCGTCCGCAGATGTAGCAGCAAATGTGGTAGTCGTTTGTGCAGAAGGGGAGATGCCGGATTTCCCGCCGATGGAAGAATGATATGGAGACCACGAGCCAGGAGCTGCTGAGCGACGGTCTGGTTCTTGGGATGGATTACAGATGAAGAACTAATTTGGTCTCACATGTATTTATCGAGTGGGGCCCAAATGAATCGTGGAGGATAAGATTGGTTGGTATTACCTCCAACGGTGTGGAACACAATAAATAGGAGAGATTATTTTTTGAGGGATAATAAATGGGAGATGTGATTGCGTTAGTCTAGAATCTGTCGCTCAACGGCCCATCTCGTATATCCAAACCAGAGCCGCTGTGGAGGGGGGCTTACGGCGTGAAGGCGTCTGGTAGTCAGCCGTGGGCCATCGGCCCTGCACGAAAATATAAATACAAGGAATATACCTGGGCCTATACGAAGTGCTTCGGGAATCTCGAGGGAGAGCGACGGGATGGATATCGAGTGCAACTGTGCTCGGGCACAGAATATCACTTTCGGGGGTGGCATGCGCTTCTTTCATCACCTTCTCTGTCATAAGCTCGAACCGGGGCACTACAATGCGATCTCTGAAGTATAAGGTCCCATCTTCAGCAAGCGAGAAATCTCTGGATTTTTCTAAGGCAACCTTTTTCGTCAGATCAACATGAGCATCTTTGGCTTGAGCGGACTTAATTGCTTTTAGAAGAGTTGGTTCCAAGACAAGGTTATTCAGAGAACCCCGTGGAACTAGTTGAAGGTTCAGCTTGCAAAGTTCTTCATAAAGGCGGGGTTGAGCTTTATGAACCGTGTGATTATTCCAATAAGACTTGCGACTCAGGGCATCGGCCATTACATTAGCCTTGCCAGGTGTGTAAGATATACCATAGTTGTAGTCAGCAATAGTTTCCATCCATCGGGTGCCGACGAAGGTTCAGATCTGGCTGAGTAAACAGGTACTTCAGACTTTGATGATCGGTGAAGATCTCACAACGATTACCGAGAAGGTACTGCCGCCATAGCTTCAGTGCAAAGATAACCGCAGCAAGCTCGAGGTCGTGAACTGGGTAGTTCTCTTCATGAGGACGCACTTGACGGGAGGCATAAGCAATCACTCTGTGCTCTTGCATTAGGACACAACCTAATCCTTGTCATGAGGCGTAGCAATAGATGACAAAGTCCTTGCGAGAATCAAGGGGAGCAAGGACTGCGGCAGAATTCAGCTTGTCTTTGAGTGCCTGGAAACTTTCCTGACATTTTTCTGTCCGATCGAACTTAACGCCTTTGTGAAGCAGATTAGTCAGTGGCTTGGCAATCTTGGAGAAGTTCTCGATGAAACGGCGGCAATACCTGGCAAGTCTGACAAAGCTTCTGACTTGCTTGACAGTCTTCGGAGGGGTCTAGTTAAGAATAGCCTGAACTCGCTCTAGGTTGACGGCAGTACCATCCTTGGAGATGACATGCCCAAGGTAGGTTACTTCGGGAAGCCAGAATTCTCACTTGGAATACTTGGCATAAAGTTGATGCTCTTGAAGCTTTTCCAGAACAAGACGAAGATGTTCATCATGCTCTTCTTTGTTTTTCGAATATACCAAGATATCATCCAGATAGACTACGACGAACTTGTCGAGTTAATCCATGAATATGTAGTTCATCAGACGAGAGAAAGTAGCTGGAGCATTAGTTAAACCGAATGACATGACGGTGTACTCATATGAACCACATCGAGTAACGAATGCGGTCTTTGGAATATCCTCTTCACGAACATGGATCTGGTGGTAACCCAACCTCAAGTCGAGTTTAGAGAATATCAATGAACCAGCCAGTTGATCATACAAATCATTGATCCGAGGAAGGGGATATTTGTTCTGAATTGTAGCTTGGTTGATAGGACGGTAGTCTTGGACCAAACGGTTCGTTCCATCCTTCTTCTTCACAAAGAGAGAAGGTGCTCCCCAAGCAGAGGAACTTGGACGAATGAAACCCTTGCGAAGAGATTTGTCGATTTTGTCCTTAAGCTTAAGGAGTTTATGAGGTGGCATCTTGTAGGGTCGTTTGGCGATAGGAACGGTGCCTGGTTTCAAATCGATGACAAACTCGACAGCCCGAGCAGGGGGGTATCCCTAGAAGTTCTTCTGGAAAAACATCTTGGAAGTCGTGAACGACTGGAATCTTTTCAATTCCCTCAAGAGGTGCTGCGTTCAACGCATTCAAGGCATAAAGCCGTGCTTCAGCATTTTTAACAATCTAAGCATGGTAGCTTACTATCTCATCAGAAGGATGTAGTAGATGAACGACCTTAGTGGCGCAAACGATAGAGGCAGTATGTGCTTTCAACCACTCCATTCCCACAATGAGGGTGGAAGACTCTAGAGTAATGGGAGAAACATGGAATTCTAGCCCTTCAATTTCCACGGGGACGTCGCGACCAATCATGGTGTTCCTACACTGGCCCACAGGGGTGTGTACCACTATTGGAGCGTTCATGGGCTCGCGTCGAATGTCGTGTGCGTATGCAAAATTTTCTGACATAAATGAATGTGATGCTCCTGAATCGAATAAAACAGAACCCGGTACTGAATTAACAAGAAGAGTACCCATCATAGTAGCAGGCTGGTCTTGAGCTTCTTTCAGATCAATGTTGTTAGCCTGACCACGGCCATAAGGTCTGGCATTGTTGTTGTGGGGTTGCTTGTTTCCACGGGCATTAGAAGGCAGAGCCAGCCGATTCTGATTCTGAGGACAGTTCCTGGAGCGGTGACCTGGAAGGCCACACTTGAAGCATAGACCATCATTGGGATTGGGAGTAGGAGCTTGGGGTGGTACAACTCGAAGAGGCTGCCTCTCTAGTGGAGGAGGCAGACGAGGTGCAGCATAGGACTGTCTTGGTGCAGATGCAGTTGGACGATACATGCTGTGGGAATCCATATCCGACGCTTCCGCGCTGATGGGCTGGAAGATGGGCCAGCGTCACGACTACGCCTGTGGGATCCCTGGTGTTCCTGAAGACCAGTCTCAACCTGAATAGCCTTGTTCCCCAAGGTGGCGAAGTCGGCAAAGTCATGAATGAGCAGTGCTAGCTTGATATCTGGGTGAAGTCCATCACGAAACTTTTCTTGCCTATGAGCATCAGTTGCAATGTCTTCTTTAGTGTAACGTGACAAGTCCAGAAATTCCCACTGATAAGCATCTACAACCTTGTTGCCTTGGGTGAGTGTCGGTGTCAAAACCGGCGGATCTCGGGTAGGGGGTCCCGAACTGTGCGTCTAGGCGGATGGTAACAGGAGACAAGGGACACGATGTTTTACCCAGGTTCGGGCCCTCTTGATGGAGGTAAAACCCTACGTCCTGCTTGATTAATATTGATGATGTGTGTTACAAGAGTAGATCTACCACGAGATCAAGGAGGCTAAACCCTAGAAGCTAGCCTATGGTATGATTGTTGTCCGTCCTATGGACTAGGGCCATCCGGTTTATATAGACACCGGATAGGGCTAGGGTTACACAGAGTCGGTTACAAAGGTAGGAGATCTACATATCCGTATCGCCAAGCTTGCCTTCCACGCCAAGGAAAGTTCCATCCGGACACGGGACGAAGTCTTCAATCTTGTATCTTCATAGTCTTGGAGTCCGGTCGATGATGATAGTTCGGCTATCCGGACACCCCCCTAGTCCGGAACTCCCTTAGTAGCCCCTGAACCAGGCTTCAATGACGACGAGTCCGACGCGCATATTGTCTTTGGCATTGCAAGGCGGGTTCCTCCTCCGAATAATTTATAGAATATTGTGAACACCAGGATAGTGTCCGGCTCTGCAAAAATAAATTCCACATACCACCGTAGAGAGAATAATATTACACAAGGTCAATCTGCTGACGTATTCTGTGGCGTGATGTCACACCACTTCCAAGCCTTTACTCGAATTGTTTTTATTGTTCCACCTCAGCGCGTTTAGCGAGGCGGTTTCCTTGGCACGTCTTGTCGAAGCAGAGATCGTGTTCCCCTTATTCCGGGATTCCCATCAATACGGGCGTGGGTAACCCAACCGCGCCATTGATTGCGGCGCTTGGGGGATAAGCGAGTTTTATCAGGCCGGTGGGGACGCATGTTTCCGTCCGCCCATATAAGGGGATAAAGATCCAACCTTTTTACCTGCGCCTTCTTCCTCCTTGGCTTATCCATCTCTGCGAACTCGAGCTCCAGCGCCCAAGCCCGCACATCTCACCTCAACCTTCTCCAACTATGTCCGGAGCAGGAGGCAAGTGGATGGCCTCCTCCGTCACGGAGGGGTAGATACAGAAGCTGCGCAACGACGGATACTTGTCCAGCGACATCGCGCACCAGCTCCCCATTGAGGGAGAGCTCATCCCCACCCCCAAGCCCCATGAGAGGGTAGTATTCCTTCCCCATTTCCTTCACGGACTGGGCTTCCCGCTCCATCCCTTTGTCTGGGGGCTCATGTTTTACTACGGCCTGGATTTCCATGATCTGGCCCCGAATTTCATTCTCAACATCTCGGCGTTTATCGTCGTGTGCGAGGCCTTCCTCTGCATCCAGCCCCACTTCGGCTTGTGGCTCAAGACCTTCAGTGTCAAGCCGAAGGTTGTGAAGGGCAGCCAAGCGGAGTGCGGAGGCGCCATGGTGGGCAGGATGTCCCACGTTACGTGGCTGGAAGGCACTTTCGTGGAAACCATCAAGGGGTGGCAATCGGGATGGTTCTACATCACCGAGTCGCGTGACCCCGAATGGGTAGCGGCCCCCGAATTCAGATCCGGCATCCCCACACGGTTCACCTCCTGGAAAGAGAGCGCCGGATTTGGGGCGATTCGGAGGAGCTGACCGGACTCCAAGCCTGCGTCCAAAAGCTGGTGGACAAGAAGCTCAAGCTTGTCAACGTAGTCCAGGTCATGCTCATCCGCCAGATTCTCCCGTGCCAACGATAGGGCTTCAATATGTGGGAGTTCGATCCGGCGCAGCACCAGACTTTGAATGGGCTCTTCGACACTACGTACGAAGAGGTCTGGAAGGTGCTGTTCAAGGGCTCCGAGGCTCCCGCATCCGCTACCGAAGATCGCGGATTCAGCTTGGAGCGTCCATCTGATGAAGTAAGTTATTCTGTCCTTTAAGGGACGCTTGTTTTCCATAGTTCGACTCTATGCGGGATCTAAACTCCCTTTCCTTTGACAGGACTGGCTGAAGAAGGCCGCACAGGCTATCTGTCCGGCCCCATTGCCAGAGGACCCAGCCGACGCCCGCCTAACAGGGCTGCTGGCTCCGGCACCCCACGTGGTGCCGGAGAAGAAGGCCAAGAAGAAGGCCACGGGGACTCAGAAGAGTTCCCGTTTTCAGGTGCTATCGGATGATGAATCCGAGGCCGACTCCTCCCACCAGGGCGAGGAGGAGAAGAAGAAAGCCTCTCCCCCAGCGAGGGGGGGAGGGAAGAAAAGGAAGGCCTCCCCAACAAGGGAGGCCGAAGGGTCCAAGAAGGGAAAAACTCTTCCCCCGGACTGTTCTGCCAACGCCAGTGATGACGACGGGGACTGGCCTCTAAGGGCCAAGCCTCTGGCGAGATCGTAAGTATTCGGACTCCCGAATAACTTCAAGGTTTTCATTTTCCGCCACATTATGTCTTTCTAATGCCGCATACAACCCTGCAGTCCGCCTAAGGATGATCTCCCCACTTCGTCGAGCGGGTCCTTAGGGGCGTCGGATATGGGTTCTCTTCCGACTGCCTCCACCCCCCGTGATGCGGACGATGCCGAGGCGGGATCCCAGGAAGGGACCCACCAGGAGGAGAGGGCCCTGGAGGTGTCGCAGGACAACCTCCCGGACTTTGCACTGGACTCAACCCCGGAACCTACAGTGGCTCCGGAGTCCGGCGGGCGACCCCTTCGTAAGAAGGGCAAGACTGCGACGCCGGCTGCCTCCGTCCAACCAGAGGTGCCGGATAATTTGCTGGAGGCGCTCAACGGCGCCTCCATCAAAGAGGAACACCGCACTGTTATGAGTGCGGTGATTCAGAAGGTTCAGCTCGCCAAGAGCGGGCTGACCAAAGCCTGCAGCAGCCTTCTAACAGGCTTTGAGGTAATAATTTCAATATATGTAAAAATGGTACCGCATAGACAGTAGCCCCTGATGCTCGATTCGGTGTTCGGAAAGAAAAGCCGGACTGGGGATCTTTAGAAAGATAAACGCAGGAGTCATGAAAATATGTCAATATGGGATTGCAGGCTGTGCTGCTGACCTCCGCCGCACTGGCTGCGGAGGTCAATACTTTGAAGGAAAACCTCGAGCGGTCCGAGAACGAGCTCAGCCGTGCCAAGAAGCAGCTCGAGGAAAAAGAAGGTGAGTAATACCTTATGAAAATTGTACCTTATAGAAAAGTATTTAGTTGCAAGAAAAATGACAAGGATAACTTGGGTATTGCAGGGGCCACTAATGAGGTGGCGACCCTGAAAGAGGCGGTGGCCGCGGCCGAACGCAATGCGGCTGCGGAGCGCACCGAGCGAGAGAAACAGGAGGCGCGGGTGGTGGAGGTACAGCAAGAGATCCAGGATCTCGTGAAGAAACATGAGAGCCTGGAGCGTGACTCGAAGACTCGAGAGTCTGAGCTTGCAACGGCTCTTGAGAGTGCCAAAGCCGCTAAGGCTGAAGCCTACAAGGCCCTCCAGGAGATCGAGGCGGTAAAGAAAATAGCAGCGGGTAAGGCATTTTTCATGCAAAGTAAGCATGTGAGTGTTAATTACCTGTCACTTACCCGAATTCGGAGCTCTCCAGGAGCGTTGGCAGATCTTCCTCGCAGCGTGTCTGATGCTGCCGCATTCTACCGGGCCGAGGAGGGGAGCTCGACGGAGAAGGTCTTCTGGTCTCAGTATGCTGAGGCCGGACATCCGGTGCCCCTTAGCG
This sequence comes from Triticum dicoccoides, assembly GCF_002162155.2. Taxonomy (NCBI): domain Eukaryota; kingdom Viridiplantae; phylum Streptophyta; class Magnoliopsida; order Poales; family Poaceae; genus Triticum; species Triticum dicoccoides. The sequence goes on along the minus strand of NC_041385.1, from coordinate 500,631,243 downwards.
ACCAGCTGAAACAGCTGGTCGAGCTCCACAAGGCGGCCGAACAGGCCATGAAGGGCCTCATAGTTCGGCTGTGGCCGAAGGAGGCCATGCCTGGGAGCTACTTCGGCCTAGTGCGGCGGCTGGTGGATGCATGCCTGTGGGTTGAAGTCATCAAGCATTCCGCCTGTATTGAGGGTGCCCGTCGGGCCCTTGCCCGCGCAAAGGTGCACTGGGGCAAGATGGATGCCTAGAAGCTTGTGACGGACCCCCCACCAGAGGGCAAGGAGCATCGCACGCCCGAGATGTATTATAAGAGTGTGCTGAAGGGCGCCCGCACTATTGCGGGTGAGTGCTCCAAAGATGTAATATTTGAGTAGACTCGCATTTTGTTGTCCTGTGCGCTGAAAACTTGGTTCATATGCGCTAAGCAACACTTGTTAATTTAAAATATTACCTTATGTGCGGCTGTTTATCAAATCTGAGAGATGGCAAGTCGTCGGCTTCAGCCCCCATGCCACGAGTGCTGGGGTGTTCGGGATAAACTCGAGCGCTCTTGTTCCCATTTTTGGGTCCAGCTAGGGAGGCGCTCGACACAGCAAACAAGGCAACCGGACTTATAATGCTTGAACACTCTCACTTAGCCATAGAATTCTATAATTTTAAATTTCGGCGAAGCCCCTAGTCTTCGGAAGGCCGAATTTGGGGCGCTATCCACGCCTTGGCCGGACAGTATCCGGCTCCTCGCTCTAAGCGGTATAAGTCTTTAAGGACTCGCAAAAAACCTCTCGAACAGCGACCGGCTCTCGCCTCATCATGACGGTCAGTTTTAGCTTTCTCCACTGAGGCGTTAACCCAGCTCAACTGGGGCGCAATCGCAGTGGTTCTCCCAGTGCTACCTTAGCCGATATAACGGAACGTAAGGTATCAAAACATGGGAGCCGGGCAAACCCAACTATTGACCCAAGACATGATTCGGAGCCGATGCATATAGTGCTATAAGTTCGGGGTGCCGCACTTGTGAAAGTGTTCGGACTCATCACACCATAATGCGGGGAACATAAGCCCCTGGTGTGTATTAGCCGTACCAAAGTGTACGGATGCAATATGTTGTGGATGAACATATGTATGAAAAGGAAATGCAATTATAAGCAAAAAGGTGCTGCATTGTTTTATTCAATAAGTGCTACTACGAATGCAGAACGATACAAATAGTGCGATAAGCAAGGTATGGGACTGTTAAACATGTCCCCCTCCAGGGGTAGGCTGCAGATTGGTGTATAAAAATGCTCGTAATGGAGACCACCTGTATATTCATTGTAGCCTTTATCCTTTCCTGGCTGTTGCATCGTGAGTTCAGCAGATCTGCTGCCGGACAGGGCCTCTGACAAACGGAGTCCTATGGGTAAAAAATAAAAGGTAAAAAGAAAAGAAAAAAAGAATGACACACTTGAGAGCCCCTGGTGCGGTTGAGCTGCAGTCTGGGTTTATCGTGGTCGTGCCCCTCTCCCCATGCCCATGGTATCTTCAGAGTGTAATGGTGTACGCGAAGGATCTGCTTTAACGTTTCGCAGGAGCTGGGGTTGGGGCCGCACTGCTACGCGTGCTCGGAACGTGCCAGGTGGTCTTGTTGTAAGTTACTCCGGGCGCGCTTAGCTGTGTCCGGCTGCTTAAAGGCCGGACTCGAGAATTGCCTTAAGAGGCTGCATTGCACTTCTGCCGCGAGAGCCGCTGTATGTTCCTCCGTGCGGAGAGAACGTTCAGTGTTTCCGCTAACCGTGATGACTCCTCGAGGGCCTGGCATCTTGAGCTTGAGGTATGCGTAGTGCGGCATCGCGTTGAACTTTGCAAACGCGGTATGTCTGAGCAAGGCATGATAGCCGCTGCGGAACGGGACTATGTCAAAGATTAACTCCTCGCTTCGGAAGTTATCCGGGGATCCGAAGACCACTTCCAGTGTAATTGAGCCTGTACAATTGGCTTCTACACCTGGTATGACGCCTTTAAAGGTCGTTTTGGTAGGTTTAATCCTTGAGGGGTCTATGCCCATTTTGCGCACTGTATCCTGGTAAAGCAGGTTCAGGCTGCTGCCGCCGTCCATCAGGACTCTGGTTAGGTGAAATCCATCGATGATTGGGTCTAAGACCAGTGCGGCGAATCCGCCGTGGCGGATGCTGGTGGGGTGGTCCCTTCGGTCAAAAGTGATCGGGCAGGAGGACCATGGGTTGAACTTCGGGGCAACTGGCTCCATCGCGTAGACATCCCTAAGTGCACGCTTCTGCTCCCTTTTGGGTATGTGCGTTGCGTATATCATGTTCACCGTCCGCACCTGTGGGGGAAACCCTTCTGTCCTCTATTGTTCGGCGGTTGGGTCTCGTCCTCGTCATCGCTATGTAGCCCCCTGTCATCGTTTTTGGCAATTAACTTGCCTGCCTGCTTGAATACCCAACAATCCCTGTTGGTGTGGTTAGCTGGCTTTTCGGGGGTGCCGTGTATCTGGCACAAGCGGTCGAGTATTCGGTCCAAATTGGACGGACCCGGAGTAGTTCTTTTGAATGGATTTTTCCGCTGACCGGGTTTAGAGCCTCTGAATCCGGCATTGACTGTCGTATCCTCAATATGATCGCTGTTAATGCGGCATTTGTTTTTGTTGCGACGCGGCCTGCCATTTCGGTCCTTGAAGTTCGGACTGCCAGAATTTTTGCTGAGGTTATTGCTACGTGCTAGCTAGCTGTCTTCACCTGCGCAGAAGCGGGTCATGAGTGATGTGAGGGCTGCCATGGATTTCGGCTTTTCTTGTCCCAGGTGCCGGGTAAGCCACTCGTCGCGGATGTTATGCTTGAAGGCCGCGAGGGCCTCCGCATCTGGACAGTCGACGATTTGGTTTTTCTTGGTTAAGAACCGTGTCCAGAATTGCCTGGCCGATTTGTCTGGCTGCTGAATTATGTGGCTTAGGTCGTCAACATCTGGTGGTCGCACATAAGTGCCCTGGAAGTTATCGAGGAATGCGGCTTCCAGGTCCTCCCAACTCCTAATTGACTCTGCTGGCAAGCTGTTGAGCCAATGCCGGGCTGGTCCTTTAAGCTTGAGGGGGAGGTATTTGATGGCGTGAAGATCGTCACCGCGAGCCATGTGGATGTGAAGGAGATAGTCTTCAATCCAAACCGCGGGGTCTGTTGTGCCATCGTAGGATTCAATATTGACGGGTTTAAACCCTTCAGGGATTTGATGATCCATTACTTCATTCGTGAAGCATAGTGGGTGTGCGGCGCCTCTGTACTGGGCGATATCACGACGGAGCTCAAGGGAGCTTGGTCTATTTTGTTCGGCCCGGCCGGACTTACTGTGTCCGGCGCGACGATTGTCGTCACGTACCGTGGGACGCCCATGCGATCCATAGATCGATCTTGATTGTCTTGCCTTATCCTCCAATATATCTCGCAAGTCCGGAGTGCTCCCCTATGGCTGTGTGCTTTTCGAGCGATGCCGGGGTACGGGTCTGGTGAAGGGCCTAGAGGCCACTCTGTCGCGACCACGGGGTGGTCGGTCAGCCGTATTGTCTCCTGGTGATGCGGGTTCGTAAGCCTCCTCCTCTAATCGGGGGAGCAGCTTGCGTTGAGGGTAGCTTTTGGAGGGGCGTTCGAGCTCATGCTCTTCGGCCGCGAGGACTTCAGTCCATCTGTCGGCTAGCAGATCCTGATCAGCTCTAAGTTGTTGCTGCTTTTTCTTGAGGCTGTTCGCCGTGGCCATAAGCCTGCATTTAAAACGCTCTTGTTCGACTGGATCCTCAGGCACGATGAATTCGTCATCGTCGAGGCTCGCTTCGTCTCCGGAGGGAGGCGTATAATCCTCTTCCTCTTCTCCTGCCGCTCCTTCATAAGGGCTGGCGTCTCCGTCCTCCTGCGCTGCATCTTGCTGGAGCGGGTTGTCTTCGGCACTGTCCGGTGTATTATTGTCTCCGGTGCCAGAGTCTTCATTCTTGCTGTGGTAGGATTTAGAGCGGCGCCGCTGACGCTGGCGCTTGGGCTGCTTTTTGGAGGGGTCATCTTCCTCTGTTCCTTCACCATTCCCATCTTTTGGGATATCCACCATGTATATGTCATACGATGAGGTGGCTGTCCAGTGCCCATTGGGCGCTGGTTCTTGGTCGTCTCCGGCATCGTCGTCCATACCGTCGATGTCCTCGGAGTCGTAGTCTAGCATGTCGGTAAATCATCGACAGCGGCTACCAAGTGGGTGGTGGGTGGGCTTTGAATTTCTTCGTCGTCCGCGTCCCAACCGTCCTGACCGCAGTCCGGCCAGGGCTCTCCTGATAACGAGAGATATTTTAGCGAACTCAATATGTCGCCGAAAGGTGAGTGTTGAAAGATGTCCTCTGCGGTGAACTCCATGATCGGCGCCCAATCGGATTCGATCAGGGCGGGCGCGGGAGGTTCGGAGTCCGGCGAGGAGTCCGGCACCTTGGTGTCACGAGCTTTATGAGGGACAAAGTCAGTGTTCGGCTCTATCACCGTAGAGGTTGCAGCCCCCGAGGCGGTGTCTAGGCATCCATCCTCGATCTGCGCGGCCGGCTCCGAATTGAGGATCGGAGCGGGCTCGAGTGCGGCCTCCAGGGTACTGTCCGGCGGCAGAGCTAAATCATGCCCGACGTGACAGTGCGGCACGCTCGGCTGTGGCTCGAATCCGTCGAAGATCAAGTCCCCGCGGATGTCAGTCGTGAAGTTCAATCTTCCAAATCTAACCTGACGGCCAGGGGCGTAGCTTTCGATCTGCTCCAGTTGGCCAAGCGAATTGGCCCGCAGTGCTAAGCCGTCGAATACGAAGATCTGTCCGGGGAGGAAGGTCTCCCCCTGGACTGCGTCGTTGATGATGATCGAAGAAGCCATCGAGCCTATCGGTAACGACACAGAGGAACTCACAATGAAAGCACCAATGTCGGTGTCAAAACCGGCGGATCTCGGGTAGGGGGTCCCGAACTGTGCGTCTAGGTGGATGGTAACAGGAGACAAGGGACACGATGTTTTACCCAGGTTCGAGCCCTCTTGATGGAGGTAAAACCCTACGTCCTGCTTGATTAATATTGATGATGTGTGTTACAAGAGTAGATCTACCACGAGATCAAGGAGGCTAAACCCTAGAAGCTAGCCTATGGTATGATTGTTGTCCGTCCTATGGACTAGGGCCATCCGGTTTATATAGACACCGGAGAGGGCTAGGGTTACACAGAGTCGGTTACAAAGGTAGGAGATCTACATATCCGTATCGCCAAGCTTGCCTTCCACGCCAAGGAAAGTCCCATCCGGACACGGGACGAAGTCTTCAATCTTGTATCTTCATAGTCTTGGAGTTCGGCCGATGATGATAGTTCGGCTATCCGGACACCCCCTAGTCCGGAACTCCCTCAGTGAGGTTGCGGAACTCTCGCTTCTTCCTGTCCATGATTCCCTGAGGAATAAAACGGGCACGGAAAGCGGCTTGGAAATCCGGTCAAGTGATGACCGTTCCTGCAGGTAGGGTACGCGTGTGGTTGTCCCACCATTGAGCAGCGGGACCCTTGAGGAAGAAGTATGCGAAGGTGACATAGCTGTCAGGGCAACACTAGCAGAATCCATTTCATATGTGATGTCCTGGAGCCAGTCATCAGCATCAAGGGGCTGAGTTGAGTTGCGGTAGATGGTCGGGTTGAGGCGCATGAAGTCCTGCAGAGTAACTGGGGCTGGCTGCTGGTTCATATTCGGACAAGGAAACTGAGCCATCATTCCTTCCATGAACTGGTGGTTCATCTCAAACTGTTGTATCATTCCAGCAAAGAATTCGGGCGGTGGTGGATCGTTGCCACCACAGCCACGACCAGCAGGTCTAACCATCCTGCTAACATGTAACAGGGGTAGTTCAGTATCGAGCATTTGCAAAGACAAAGGATCATTCATGATGAAACATGCATAATGAAAGAGGTACGATGGATATCACATAGTAGTCAACACGACAATGTGTTTACTATTCAAGATGCTATTCTAAGGAGTAACTATGGCTTATCCAACTTTGGGGCGAATGTGGTCATGGGATCCTAATGTTAGAGTTAGTAAATTCGTTTAACCCGAGTAGAAGAGAGTTCAGAGTCCCAGAGTATAGATGAGAAGTAAAAGATCCTAATACCACCCAATGGCGACGTGGGCCCGTAAGACACACAGCCATGTTAGTAAAAGTGTTGTAGTGACTAGACTCAACATCGGCCAAGGAGTTGGAAAGGGGCCTACAAGCAGTCGGCTCTGATACCAACTTGTGACGCCCACGATTCAATCGTACAATAATCATACACGAAAATGTGTACGATCAAGATCAGGGACTCATGGGAAGATATCACAACACAACTCTAGACACAATTAAAATAATACAAGATTTATATTACAAGCAAGGGGCCTCGAGGGCTCGAATACATAAGCTCGAATACAAACGAGTCAGCGGAAGCAACAATATCTGAGCACAGACATAAGTTAAACAAGTTTTCCTTAAGAAGGCTAGCACAAAAGCAACATGATCGAAAAGGCTAGACCTCCTGCCTGGGAGCCTCCTAACTACTCTTGGTCGTCGGCGTCCGTCACGTGGTAGTAGGCACCCTTGGGGTAGTAGCAGTCATCAAAGGGTGGCATCTGGCTCCTGGACTCCACCATCTGGTTGCAACAACCAGAAAGAAGAAAGAGGGGGAAAAAGGGGTAGCAAAGCAACCGTGAGTACTCATCCAAAGTACTCTCAAGCAAGGATCTACACTACTTATGCATTGGTATCAATGAAGGGGGTAGTATTTGTGGACTAATTGCAGAATGCCAGAATAAGAGGGGGAGAAACTGGTCCTATCGAAGACTAGCATCTTTTGGAAACCACCATCTTGCAGCAACATGAGAGAGTAGAGTAGTATAACATAAGTCATATTTATGTTGTTGTATCAACGCTCCGGGATCCTTTCTCGACTCCCAAAGCAACATATCCAAATCATGCCTCAGCACCCAGTTCTAGTTGTATCGATCGGGATACAACTTCGAGTGTCCGTTACCATAGGACATGCTATCGATAGATGTTTTCTTCCCTGCAGGGGTGCACCAACTTACCCACCACGCTCGATTAACTCCGGCCGGACACACTTTCCTGGGTCATGTCCGGCCTCGGCCAAACAATACACTGCAACCCGACCTAGGCTTAATAGAGAGGTCAGCATGCCGGACTAAACCTATGCCCCCAAGGGTCATGGGTGTCGGTGTCAAAACCGACGGATCTCGGGTAGGGGGTCCCGATCTGTGCGTCTTAGGCTGATGGTAACAGGAAGCAAGGGACACAATGTTTACCCAGGTTCGGGCCCTCTCGATGGAGGTAAAACCCTAATTCCTGCTTGATTAATATTGAAGATATGTGGAATACAAGAGTAGATCTACCACGAGATCGTAGAGGCTAAACCCTAAGAGCTAGCCTATGATGGTATGATTGTAAACATGATCGGTCTTCTAAGGACCATCCTCTCCGGTTTATATAGACACCGGAGAGCTAGGGTTTACATGGAGTCGGTTACAAGGAAGGAAACATAATATCCGGATCGCCATGCTTGTCTTCCACGCAAAGGAGAGTCCCATCTGGACATGAGCCGAAGTCTTGAGTCTTGTATCTTGACGCTTCTATAGTCCGGACGATGAATATAGTCCAGCTGTCCGGATACCCCCTTATCTAGGACTCCCTCAGTAGCCCCTGAACCAAGCTTCAATAACGATGAGTCTGGCACGTAGTCTTGTCTTCGGCATTGCAAGGCGGGTTCCTCCTCCGAATACTCCAAGGTTATTATCGAACACGTAGGCCATGTTCGGATCTGCAAAATGATCCTCACATACCACCGTAGAGAAAATGATACTTCAGCTGACAATTTTTAGATGACGTGACATGCCACTAGAGCTAGGTCATTATTCGAACCGTTTTTCACAACCCGCCACAGCGCGTATTGCGAGGCGGTTTCCTTGACATGTCTTGTCAAAGCAGAGATCATGTCCCCTTATCATGGGATTCTCATCAATACGGGTATGGGTAATCCCCCCGTGCCATCAATCATGGCGCTTGGGAAGTAAGCGATTCTCAACAGGCTAGTGGGGAGGCGCACCGCTTTCGTCGCCTCTATAAAGGGATAAGAGTTCCCCATTCTCACCCACGCCTTCTTCCTCCCTCGCATACTCTTGCCCCCTCGAGCTCCAGCGCCCCAGCCCAGGTTTTCTCCGCACAGTTAGTCATGTCCGGAGCAGGAGGCAAGTGGGTGGCTTCCACCGTGACGGAGAAGAAGATCACGAATCTCCGGGTGGCCGAATACTTGGCCGTAGATATAGCGCACCGGCTACCAGACGAGGGGCAGGTCATTCCAACTCCAGGACCCCACGAGAGGGTCATGTTCCTGGCCCACTTCGTCCGTGGACTGGGGTTTCCACTTCACCCCTTCGTCCGCGAGCTCATGTTCTACTACGGGCTAGACTTTCATGATCTAGCTCCGAACTTCGTCCTCAACATCTCGGTGTTCATCATCGTATGCGAGGCTTTCCTCCGCATCAAGCCTCATTTCGGCTTGTGGCTGCAAATCTTCTGCATGAAGCCGAAGATCGTGAGTGGCCAACAAGCGGAGTGCAGAGGAGCCATGGTGGGCAAAATGCCTAATGTCACCTGGCCTGAAGGCTCCTTTGCAGAATCCATGAAGGGGTGGCAATCGGGGTGGTTCTACATCACCGGGCCGCGCGACGCCAACTGGGCGGCGGCCCCCGAGTTCCGATCTGGATCCCCTATGCGGCTCACCTCCTGGGAACAGAAGGGCCTGCTATGGGGCGAATCTACAGAGCTGACCGGACTCATCAACTGCATCAAGGGCATGAAGGACAAGAACATCAAGCTTGTCAACGTGATCCAAGTTATGCTCATTCGCTGGATTCTGCCGTGCCAAAGGCGGGCATTCAATCAATGGGAGTTCGACCCGGCCGAACACCACACGCTTCAGAGGCTCTACATCATGAAGCACAAGGACGCGTGGAAGGCGCTATTCAAGGCCTCCGAAGTACCTCTGTCACATCCCTAGCTTCTGGTGCTGCCTAGTGTTTGCATCTTGTTGCATCATGTTTAAATTTTATTTAAGTTGAATTGGGGATGACAGAACCCCCAGCACCCCCCCTTAAACCAACTAGGGTTTACTAAAATCATTTTCAATGAACCCAAAATGCCCTACTAAAATGTTCATCATCTTTGCCTTGGTCTAGAACCTCTGACAAAAATGGTGCACACTTTTTTAGGACAACAGAGGGTCACTGGATTAAATCATTAGTTAATTGCATTTGGGCATTTAAATGCTAGTAAATATTTTAAATGTCCGAATAATCCCAAACCAAAATGTTCCATGTTGGATATATTCTAAACATTGGGCATGCACAGTTTGGTGATTTTTGAAAGTGCCTAGATATTTTTAGTAATGCCACAAACTTACAAAAGAAAAGAAAAATAGAAATAAAAGAAAGAGAGAGAGAGAAGGACCTACCTGGGCCACTTACCTGGCCAGCCCAGCCCACTGGCCCGGTGCCAGTCGTCGCCTACCTCTGCTAGTAGGCAGAGGAGGGACAACGCACGGCGCGCGCGCGGGCGCCACGCCACCAGGCTGTCTGCCTGCGTCACCTGGCCACCGCGACGCCTCGCGTCTTCTCCTCGGCGCCGCCCCAACCCCCTGGACCCCCTCGCTCTCTCCCTCTCCCTCGTTCCCCTCCTCTGTCTCGTTCTCTCACACACACCCGAACGCGTCGTCGCCGCCGTTCGTCACCACCGCGGCCACCGGCCAGCGCTAGACCCATGGACCAGCCCCCGAGCTCCGCTGTGCCACCCTCGTCCTCTCCGTCAGCTCACATGGCCGGAAGAGCTCCAATGCGCCGTCCCCGACCACTTCTTCATTGTCGGCCACCGCGGATCTCCATCGCCGACTCGCCGCCGTCCGAGCTTCCCCGAGCACGCCGAGTCCACCACTGCACTCCACGTGAGCTCCTGATCATCCTCCCCCTCTTCATTCTCTCTCTAGCATGTCGTAGCCGCCGCGCCTCTCTCACCCGACAGCACGCCGCCGCACGAGCTCATCGCCTACGAGGCTCCGGTGGCCATTTGGTTCCGTGCGTGCCTCCGTTGGGTTCGTGAGCTCTCATAGAACGCGTAGGTGCTAACCGTAGATCCTCCCGTGCACGGCGTCGTCGTTTTCATCGGTGCCCGAACTCCGGCCGCCGCCACAACCTCACTTTCGGCGAACGCCGGCCACCCCGCACCCTTCCGTTGGTTCCCCTGGATGCGCGCGGCCACGGGCTACCTCCTAGTGGCCTTCGCGCATCCAGCCGTCGCCCGCAGCTCAAGTCCGGCGAGTTGCCACCGCAGTTTAGGTCGCCGCCGGCCAAACTCCGGCGTGCCGACGTGGCCGCGTAATTAGTGCTAATCAACGCCAGCTAAACCACCCTTAGACACTGACAGCGGGCCCCGTAGCGGGTCAAACCCCGAGTCAATGCGGGATTAGTGTATGTCTCACTGACCAGTGGACCCCATGGGTCAGGTTTGACCCTGTTGACCTTGCTGACGTCATGCTGTCATCATGCTGACGCAGTAAGTGATTTTCTGGATTTTAATTAAACCAGGAAATTCCAGAAAATAGTATAAACTTCTAAAAATCATATAAAATCAACCGTAACTCCAAATGAGATAAATTATATATGAAAAATGATCAGAAAAATCCAATCTATCCATCTGTACTATTTTCATGCATGTTAGAACAACTTATAGCTGCTTTTTAGCACAAATCATATAAATGGCATTTGAATTTCACATATGGAGTTTGGATTTGAACTTAGGGTTCAAACCAACTCCATTTAACTTATTGCTAGTTGCATTAGGCCAATCAACAGCATATTGCCATGTCACATTCATGCATCATTTTGTTGCATTGACATTGATTGTGTTTCTTCTTGTTTGTTGGTGGTTGTTCCCTTTTGATAGACGTGATTCGACGATGAGTTCGATGACACCGATGAAGAACTATATTATCTTCAGGAGTGCCAGGCAAGCAAAACCCCCTTGTTCATTCCGATAAAATCCCACTCTCTCGCTCCTGCTCTCTTTTACTGCATTAGGACAACAATGATTCATCTGTTACTTGCTGCGGTAGCTGAACCCCTTTATCCTCTGCATGACCTGTCATTGCCACAGTAAATAGATGAAACCCACTAGCATGAGTAGGAGTTGTTTGAGCCCTGATGTGCCTACTCATTCATGCTTGTTTGTCATGCCTGCTACTGCTTAGAGTTGAGTCAGGTCTAATTCACCGGGGATGAATCAGAGGCGTGTGAACATGTCCTACTGTGTGTGAACTAAGTGTGTGAACATGATTTGGTAAAGGTAGCGGTGAGAGGCCATGTAGGAGTACATGGTGGGTTGTCTCATTGAAGCCGTCCTCAGGAACTGAGTTCTGTGTTTGTGATCCATGACCAGCTACTACCACACATTGGAATGCTTAAGTGCCCCTCTCGACTTATTAATCAACTTGATCTCTGTCCAGGAGTTGCAACTAGTTTCTGGTGTTTGTAGGTAGTGTTAGTAGTCTACCAAGTGGCACCCGGTACAGGTGGGCTTGGGACAGACTAGGCACAGTGGCCCGGTGTACCAAGTGGCACCCGGATGGTGGGCTTGGGAACCCTGCACACATCGTATGGGGCCGTGAGCGACACCCCGGCCGGATCTCCTTACGGATGGAACCCGAATAGGCGATAAACCTGGACGAGAGACTTGTGTGGTTAGTCAGGTCGTGGCCGACACCCTCGCTGGGCTTCCGCTTGAAGGTTGCCGAGTACATGTCGTGTAAACGGCGGTAAGTGGTGAGAGCGTGTGTGAGGAAGTACACCCCTGCAGGGTTAATATCATCTATTCGAATAGCCGTGTCCGCAGTAAAGGACTTCTGGGTTGCCTGTACAGTTCATAGATAACTTGAAGTGGATACTCTAAAATACGCAAGATAAGCGTGAGTGCTATGGATGGCGTTCTCGTAGGGAGACGGGAGCGGATCCATAGTGGTGTATTGATATGGTGAATATGTGGACTCGTGTGCGCCACCTCAAAAGAGTTACTTGCAGTCGTAGTTCAGGTTAGCCACCGAGTCAAAGCTGGCTTGCTGCAGTTAAACCCCACCACTCCCTTTGTTGATACTGATGCATATGTAGTTAGTTCTGATGTAAGTCTTGCTGGGTACATTTGTACTCACGTTTGCCTATTTTACGTTTTTGCAGAGAGACTTCAGTCTCGCTAGTAGTTTCGCGTGGAATTCGACGTTTAGCTTGTTACCTCAGCTACGATCTTGTGCCCTCGGCAGGATCTGGTAGATAGTCAGGCTTTTCAGCCTTTTTCATTTATAGATGGCTGTACTCAGACATGTTAAGCTTCCGCTTGTGCTTTGACTTGTATGCTCTGAATGCTGGGTCGAGAGACCCATGTTTGTAATATCTCGCTCCTCGGAGCCTATTGAATAATACTTGAGTTGTAGAGTCATGTTGTGATGCCATGTTGTATTTGCACATATCGAGCATATTGTGTGTATGTTATTGAAATGCTTGGTATGTGTGGGATCTGACTATCTAGTTGTTTATCCTTAGTAGCCTCTCTTATCGGGAAATGTCTCCTAGTGTTTCCACTGAGCCATGGTAGCTTGCTACTGCTCCGGAACACTTAGGCTGGCCGGCATGTGTCCTTCTTCGTTCCTATGTCTGTCCCTTCGGGGAAATGTCACGTGATGAATACCGGAGTCCTGTTAGCCCGCTACAGCCCGGTTCGCCGGAGTCCTGCTGGCCCAGCGCTACAGCCTAGATTCACTCGCTGATGACTGACACGTTTGATGCTGGGTCATGGATGCCTGTCCCTGTAAGTTTGTGCCACTTTGGGTCTACGACTAGCCATGTCAGCCCGGGCTCCTTATCATATGGATGCTAGCGACACTATCATATACGTGTGCCAAAAGGCGCAAACGGTCCCGGACAAAGGTAAGGCGACACCCGTGGGGATACCGCGCGTGAGGCCGCAAAGTGATATGAGGTGTTACATGCTAGATCGATGTGGCATTGAGTCGGGGTCCTGACAACCTCCTCTTATAACCGAGGACCGCGGGCTCCACGCCACACGGCACCCCACCCAGGTGAGTTCTCAGGCCGCCACTGGGTCCGGTTCTTCCCAATGTATTTATGGAAAATTCCTAAGTGATTGTGTATATTCGTTTTAGGAGTATGTGGAGATAGCGGAGCGGATCAACAGTCCGGCTCCACTGCCAGAAGGCCCAGCCAATGATCTTCTGACGAAGATGCTGGTCCCGGCACCCTATAAGGGGCCGGAGAAGAAGGCCGATAAGAAGGCCCTGGGGACCCGAAAGGGTCTCCGAAATAAGGTTGCGCGAGCCTCGTCCGAAGACGACGAGGCGCATTCCTCCCCCAGAGGGGAAGAAGAAGATGAAGAAGAGGAGGAGGAGGAGGCCGCCCCGTTCGGAAAGGATGGGGGGCCAGAGACGGCGAGCCAGGGGGCCAGGAGAGGCCCCCGGCGTAAGTCCGTCATACCCTTGTCGTCCTATGACGATGAGGCAGATTCCTCCCGCGGAGGCGAGGAGGAACAATGAGAAACACCACCTCCCCGCACGGGGGGGGGGGGGGAAGAAGAGGAAGGTCGCCCGGTGGGAGAGACTGGGACGTCCAAGAAGGGAAAAGCATCCCTTCTGGACTACTCCACCACCGCCGCTGATAGCGAGGAAGGGTGGCTGCCCAGGAAGAAGCCCCTTGTGCGATCGTAAGTGTCCGCACTCAATAGTAATTTCGCTTTATAGTATTGTTTATAATGCCGAACTTGTATGCAGTCCGACCAGGGTCCATCCCGAAGTGTCGTCTTCGGACGGGTCCTTGAGTGAGTCAGCAATGAACTCACTCCCGACGGCCACGTCTCCTCGACCTGCGGACGACATAGTGTTGTCCCGAAGGCTCCCAACGATGGCGGAGGTGGCCCTGGAGGCGCCTCAAGGCGGCGTCCTAGATGTCAGACTCGCGGGGTTCAAGGTCCCCGCGGATCGTGTTGATGAGAGCCACGGTAAGCCGGGCTCTCAGCCGAACACTGTTCCGAAGCCTTCAGTGGTTCCGGACTTAGGCGGGCAGCCCCTCATTATGGAGGGAGAGCCGTCTGTATCAAGGACTTCCGTTGCGCCCCAGGCGCCGGATTGTCTGCTGGAAGCGCTTCGCGGCGCTTCCCTAGGTGAAGAGCACCATACTCTCATGAGTGCGGTGATTCAGAAGGTTTCGTTCGCCAAGAGCGGATTAACCGAAGCCTGCACTAGCCTCCTAACAGGCTTTGAGGTAAGCAGTAAAATATGTGAAGTTACCACCCGATAGGTAGTAGCCCCTGATACTCTGTTTGGTGTTCAGAAAGAAAAACCAAACGGAGGGTCAATTATAATCCGCAGGAGTCTGACAATAATTTTGAATGTAAATAAACAGGTTGTGCTGCTGACCGCTGCTCCTCGCACGGCCGAAATCGCCGGCCTAACGCAGGATTTAGAGCGGGCGCAGGGAGAGCTCGGCCTCGCAAGGAGGCAGCTCGAGGAGAGCAAAGGTAAATGATTCCCCTATCTCCTATAATGAATAGTAAATAAAATTTGATTATGCTAGCGACGAGACGTCGGGATATGGTAACAGAGGCCACCACCAAAGTGGCGTCTCTCAAGAAGGCACTGTCCGAGGCCGAACACAAAGCGACCTTGGAAATCAAGGAGCGCGAAAAGCAAGAGGCCCAAGTGGGCGAGGTGCAAGAAGAGCTCCGGGATCTCAGCAAGAAGCTCGAGTCTGCGGAGCAGGAGCTTAAAGCAGAAGAGGCCGAGCTTGCGAAGGCCCTTACAAATACAAAAGACGCCAAGGACGAAGCCGAGAGGGCTCAGCAAGAGATCTAGGAGGCCAAGAAAATAGCGGCGGGTAAGAATTTTTTTATGCAAAGCAAACATGTGGAGGAGGCGTTTCTTTTGCTTACTCGAATCCGGAGCTCTCTAGGGGCATTCGTAGACCCGCCACGTAGCGTATCCGATGTCGCAGAGTTCTATCGTGCCCAGGAGGGGAGCTAAATGGAGAAGTTGTTTTGGTCCCAGTATGCTGGGGCCGAACATGCAACGCCTCTGAGTGACCAACTGAAGCAGTTGGTCGAACTCCACAAGGCGGACGAAGTGGCTATGAGAGATCTCATAGTCCGGATATGGCCTGGCGAGCTTCTGCCCACCAGCTACTTCGGCCTGATCAAGCGGATGGTGGATTCCTGTCCACGACCGGAAGTTATCAAGTGATCCGTTTGTATTGAGGGTGCCCGCCGGGCCCTTGCCCGCGCCAAGGTGCATTGGGGCAAGCTGGATGCAGAGAAGCTGGTGAAGGACGGGCCACCGGAGGGCAAGCCGCATCGCGTCCCTGAGAAGTATTATGATGGCGTTATGAAGGGTGCTTGCCTCATGGCCGATGAATGTAGTAAAGACATAATTTTTGAATGAATACACTTCTGTCATGTTTGTAATTTAAAGACGAAGTTACTTGCACTATGCAGCGCTTTTGTGATTTAAAATATTACCTTCTGTGCGGCTGTTTATCAAAATCTGAAAGTAGGCCAGTCGTCGGCTTCCGCCCCTGTGTAACTAGTACTGGGGTGTTCGTGGAAAACCCGGAGAGTCTTTGTCCAAATGTTTGGTCCCTTAAGAAGGTGTCCAGCATAGCGAACCAGGCAATCGGACTATACGGCTTTATAACCTTCACTTAGCCATAGAAGTCTATGATTTTAAATTTCGGTGAAGCCCCTAGTATCCGGAAGGCCGAATTGGGGCGCTATACACGCCTATATCGGACGAAGCCGAATTATCGCCTAAGGCGAAAAAATCTTTAAGGATTTTAAGACCTCTCGAACAGCAACCATCTCTCGCCACATCATGCCGGACAGTTTTGTGCTTTCTCTACTGAGGTGCTCATCTGGAAAAACCAAGGCACAATCGCAGTAGTTCTCCCTGCGCTACCTTAGCCAAATTAACGGAACGTAAGGTACCAAAACAAGGGAGCCGGGCTATCCCAACTGTAACCCAAGACATGATTCGG
This sequence comes from Triticum dicoccoides, assembly GCF_002162155.2. Classification (NCBI taxonomy): domain Eukaryota; kingdom Viridiplantae; phylum Streptophyta; class Magnoliopsida; order Poales; family Poaceae; genus Triticum; species Triticum dicoccoides. The sequence continues at coordinate 500,615,098 of NC_041385.1, read as the reverse complement.
AGCTGATGCATATAATGCTATAAGTTCGGGGTGCCACACTGTTGAAAGTGTTCGGACTTGTCTTGCCGTATTATGGGGCGCTATAAGAAGCCCCTGGCAAACTCAACGTACCAAAATGTACGGATGTAAAATCAAATAAACATTTATAAAAAATGCAAAAAATAATAATAATAAATAAATAATAATGAGCTGACGCTGTATATTGTCTCCCATTGATAAATAATACGTTTAAGCGTATGTTTACAATGAATGCATTACGCGGAGATAAATAGGATTATTTGACATATCCTACCTAGGAGCAGGCTACGTACAGATAGATAAAGCAGGAACAGCGATCATAAATAGATTCCACCTGGGTGTTTCCTGGTGTGCCTGAAGCCTGTTACCTCCTAGGTTTCCTCTCCTTTGTAAGTCTGACAATCCGGCTTTTCTGGAGAAGCTACACTAAAGCGATGTCCTTAAGGGTAAAGGAAAGGTTACGAAGCAATACCGTACTGTTGACTGGGCCACTGATATGCCTCCGCCTGTGCCCATGGTATTTTGAGTGCGTAATTATGTACGCGTGGCACGAATGCTGCTTGGGTGGGACTTGGACGGAGGCCGGACTGCTAGTCATGCTCTTGATGTGCCTGCTAATCCTGCTGTGGGGTTTTCCACCCTCGCTTGACGGAGCTTGAGGTTGTCGTCGCCGGATTGGTGGTTTGTCGGAGCAGGCCGCATTGTACTTCGGCCGCAAGGGCCGCAGTGTGTTCCTCTGTATGGACAGAGTGGTCCATATTCCCATTGACTGTTATGACCCCGTGCGGGCCTGGCATCTTGAGCTTGAGGTATGCAAAGTGTGGTACCGCATTGAATCTAGCAAATGCGGTTCGCCCGAGCAGTGCGTGGTAACCACTACGGAAAGGGACGATATCGAAGATTAGCTCTTCGCTTCGGAAGTTATCCGGAGATCCGAAAGACCACTTCCAATGTTATAGAGCCTGTACAGCGGGCCTCTACTCTAGGAATGACACCCTTGAGGGTGGTTTTGGTGGGCTTAATCCTTGAAGGATCGATGCCCATTTTGCGCACTGTGTCCTGATAAAGCAGGTTCAGGCTGCTGCCTCCGTCCATAAGGACCCTTGTGAGGTGAAATCCGTCTATAATTGGGTCTAAAACCAATGCGGCTGAGCCGCCGTGACGAATGCTAGTAGGATGATCCCTACGATCAAAGGTGATCGGACAAGCTGACCATGGGTTGAATTTGGGGACGACTGGCTCCATCGCATATACGTCCCGCAGTGCTCGCTTCCGTTCCCGTTTGGGGATGTGGGTGGCATAGATCATGTTGACCGTTTTCACCTGGGGGGAATTTCTTTTGCCCCCCCCCCCATGTTCGGACGCCGGGGCTCATCGTCATCGTCACTGGGCAGCCCCTTGTCCTTGTTTTCGGCGTTTATTTTGCCGGCCTGTTTGAATACCCAGCAGTCTCTGTTGGTGTGGTTGGCTGGCTTGTCCGGGGTGCCATGAATTTGGCACGAGCGCTCCAGTATACGGTCCAGACTAGATGGTCCTTGATTGTTACGCTTGAATGGCTTCTTCCGCTGACCGGATTTGGATCCGCTGAATCTGGCATTGACCGCCGTATCCTCGGTGTTGTCGTCGTTGTTCCGTTGCTTGTGTCTGTTGCACCATGGCTTGCCGTTATTGTCCCGAACATCTGAAGTTCCAGAGTGTGGCGTAGTGCTACTGCGAGCCAACTAGCTGTCCTCGCCTGTGTAAAAGCGGGTCATAAGTATCGTAAGAGCTGCCATGGACTTAGGCTACTCCTGGCCGAGGTGTCTGGCGAGCCACTCGTCACGGATATTATGCTTGAAAGCCGCCTGGGCTTCGGCGTCCGGACAGTCGACTATTTGGTTCTTTTTAGTTAGGAACCGAGTCCAGAATTTCCTGGCTGATTCTCCAGGCTGTTGAGTAATGTGGCTCAAGTCATCGGCATCCGGAGGTCGCACATATGTGCCCTGGAAGTTGTCAAGAAATGTGTCTTCCAGATTTTCCCAACTGCCAATGGAATTTGCAGGCAGGCTATTTAGCCAGTGCCGGGCAGGTCCTTTGAGCTTAAGGGGAAGATACTTGATGGCATGTAGGTCATCTCCGCGGGCCACGTGAATGTGGAGAAGGAAATCCTCGATCCATACCATGGGGTCTGTGGTGCCATCGTATGATTCGATGTTTACGGGTTTAAACCCTTCTGGGAATTCATGATCCATCACTTCATCAGTGAAGCAGAGGGGGTGTGCGGCGCCTCTATGTCGAGCTATGTCACGGTGCAGTACGGCTACGTCTGACTGGTTGTATTCGGCCCGGCCGGATTTGCTGTTAGTGTATCCGGTATGACGGTCATCCTCATGTGCTCGGGCGCGCCCCCGTGATCCGTAGATCGATCTTGGTTGTCCTGCGGTGTTATCCAGCTTATCACGCAGGTCCTGAGTATTGCCCCAGGCCGTAGTAAACCAGCGCGGGGGTACAGGCTGGTATTTCGGCTGATATGCCATTTTGTCCTGACCTCGAGGTGGTCGGTCAGCCGTGAGGTGCTCGAGTCCGTATTCCTCGACTGCCAGGACTTCTGTCCATCTGTCTGCGAGCAGATCTTGATCAGCTTGGAGCTGCTGCTGCTTCTTCTTCAGGCTTCTCGCAGTGGTAATAAGCCGGCACTTGAAGCGCTCCTGCTCTGTGGGGTCTTTGGGTATGCCGAACTCGTCGTCGCCGAGGCTAATCTCGTCTTCGGAGAGGGGCATGTAGTTGTCCTCCTCCGGATACCCGTCTGCCGCCTGTTCATCTGGGTTGTCATGCCCGTCTTCCTGTTCAGCCTGCTCGAAGGTGGGCTGTTCGGGGTCGTATTCGTCGTCGGCACCATCCGTATTGTTATCATCTCCGATGCCGGTATTGCCTTGGCGGGGCTTGGAGCGGCGCTGGCGACGCCCATGCTTTGCTTTCTTCTTGGAGGGGTTATCCTCTGTTGCCTCATCGCCATTGGTTTCTTTCGGAGTGTCCACCATGTATATATCATATGAAGAGGTGGTTGTCCACTGCCCTGTGAGCGGTGGCCCCTGTATGTCTCCTACATCGTCGTCCATACTGTCGATGTCTTCGAAGTCAAAGTCGAGTACGTCGGTTAAATCATCGATCGTGGCGACAAAGTGGGTAGTGGGTGTTGGGGAACGTAGTAATTTCAAAAATTTCCTATGCACACGCAAGATCATGGTGATGCATAGCAACGAGAAGGGAGAGTGTTGTCCACGTACCCTCGTAGACCGAAAGCGGAAGCGTTAGAACAACGCTACGTCTTCATGATCCGACCGATCCAAGTACCGAACGTACGTCACCTCCGAGTTCAGCACATGTTCAGCTCGATGACGATCCCCGGACTCCAATCCAGCAGGGTGTCGGGGATGAGTTCCGTCAGCACGACAGCGTGGTGACAGTGATGATGTTCTACCGACGCAGGGCTTCGCCTAAGCACCGCTACGATATGACCGAGGTGGAATATGGTGGAGGGGGGCACCGCACACGGCTAAAGAACGATCACGAAGATCAACTTGTGTGTCCATGGGGTGCCCCCTGCCCCCGTATATAAAGGAGCAAGGGGAGGAGGGCCGGCCAAGGAGGAGGAGGCGCGCCCAAGGGGGGAGTCCTACTCCCACCGGGAGTAGGACTCCTCCTTTCCTAGTAGGAGTAGGAGAGAAGGAAGGGGAAGAGAGAAGGGAAGGAAGAGGGGGGTGCGGCCCCTCCCCGTAGTCCAATTCGGACTAGGCCTTGGGGGGTGCGGCCTGCCCTAGGCAGCCCCTCTCTCTTTCCCGTATGGCCCAATAAGGCCCAATACTTCTCCCCAGTGAATTCCCGTAACTCTCCGGTACTCCGATAAATACCCGAATCACTCTGAACCTTTCCGAAGTCCGAATATAGTCGTCCAATATATCGATCTTTACGTCTCGATCATTTCAAGACTCCTCGTCATGTCCCCGATCTCATCCGGGACTCCGAACTCCTTCGGTACATCAAAACTCATAAACTCATAATATAACTGTCATCGAAACCTTAAGCGTGCGGACCCTACGGGTTCGAGAACAATGTAGACATGACCGAGACACGTTTCCGGTCAATAACCAATAGCGGAACCTGGATGCTCATATTGGCTCCTACATATTCTACAAAGATCTTTATCGGTCAAACCGCATAACAACATACGTTGTTCCCTTTGTCATTGGTATGTTACTTGCCCGAGATTCGATCGTCGGTATCTCAATACCTAGTTCAATCTCGTTACCGGCAAGTCTCTTTACTCATTACGTAATGCATCATCCCGCAACTAACTCATTAGTCACATTACTTGCAAGGCTTATAATGATGTGCATTACCAAGAGGGCCCAGAGATACCTCTCCGACAATCGGAGTGACAAATCCTAATCTCGAAATACGCCAACCCAACATGTATCTTCGAAGACACCTGTAGAGCTCCTTTATAATCACCCAGTTACGTTGTGATGTTTGGTAGCACACAAAGTGTTCCTCCGGTAAACGGGAGTTGCATAATCTCATAGTTGTAGGAACATGTATAAGTCATGAAGAAAGCAATAGCAACATACTAAACGATCAAGTGCTAAGCTAACAGAATGGGTCAAGTCAATCACATCATTCTCCTAATGATGTGATCCCGTTAATCAAATGATAACTCATGTCTATGGTTAGGAAATTTAATCATCTTTGATTAACGAGCTAGTCAAGTAGAGGCATACTAGTGACACTATGTTTGCCTATGTATTCACACATGTATTATGTTTCCGGTTAATACAATTCTAGCATGAATGATAAACATTTATCATGAAATAAGGAAATAAATAATAACTTTATTATTGCCTCTAGGGCATATTTCCTTCAGTCTCCCACTTGCACTAGAGTCAATAATCTAGTTCACATTGCCATGTGATTTAACACCTATATTCATATCTGTATATGATTAACACCCATAGTTCACATCGTCATGTGACCAACACCCAAAGGGTTTACTAGAGTCAATAATCTAGTTCACATCGCTATGTGATTAACACCCAAAGAGTACTAAGGTGTGATCATGTTTTGCTCGTGAGAGAAGCTTAGTCAACGGGTCTGTCACATTTAGAGTCGTATGTATTTTGCAAATATTCTATGTCTACAATGCTCTGTACGGAGCTACTCTAGCTAATTGCTCCCACTTTCAATATGTATCCAGATTGAGACTTAGAGTCATCTGGATCGGTGTAAAAGCTTGCACCAATGTAACTCTTTACGATGGGCTCTTTTATCACCTCCATAATCGAGAAATATTTCCTTAGTCCTCACTAAGGATATTCCTGACCAATGTCCAGTGATCTACTCCTAGATCACTATTGTATTCCCTTACCAAATTCAGAACAAGGTATACAATAGCTCTGGTACATAGCATAGCATACTTTATAGAACCTATGACTGAGGCATAGGGAATGACTTTCGTTCTCTTTTCTATTTTTTGCTGTGGTCGGGATTTGAGTCTTACTCAACTTCACACCTTTGCAACACAGGCAAGAACTCTTTCTTTGACTGTTCCATTTTGAACTACTTCAAAATCTTGACAAGGTATGTACTTATTGAAAAACTTATCAGGCGTCTTGATCTATCTCAATAGATTTTGATGCTCAATATGTAAGTAGCTTTACTGAGGTCTTTCTTTTAAAGAACTCCTTTCAAATACTCCTTTATGCTTTCCAGAAAAATTCTACATCATTTCTGATCAACAATATGTTACTCACATAGATTTATCAGAAAGGCGGTAGTGCTCCCACTCACTTTATTGTAAATATAGGCTTCACCACAAGTCTGTATAAAACTATATGCTTTGATCAACTTATCAAAGCGTATATTCCAACTTTGAGATGCTTGCACCAGTCCATAGATGGATCGCTGGAGCTTGCACATTTTGTTAGCACCTTTAGGATTGATAAAACCTTCTGGTTGCATCATATACAACTCTTCTTTAAGAAAACCATTAAGGAATGTAGTTTTGACATCCATTTGCCAGATTTCATAAAATGTGGCAATTGCTAACATGATTCGGACAGACTTAAGCATCGCTACAGTTGAGAAAATCTCAATGTAGTCAACACCTTGAACTTGTCAAAAACCTTTTTGCGACAAGTCAAACTTTGTAGATAGTAACATTAATATCAGCATCGGTCTTCCTCTTGAAGATCCATTTATACAATATGGCTTGCCGATCATCGGGCAACTCCACCAAAGTCCACACTTTGTTCTCATACATGGATCCCATCTCAGATTTCATGGCCTCAAGCCATTTCGCGGAATCTGGGCTCATCATCGCTTCCTCATAGTTCGTAGGTTCATCATGGTCTAGTAACATGACTTCCAGAATAGGATTACCATACCACTCTAGTGTGGACTGTACTTTGGAAGACCTACGAGGTTTTGTAGTAACTTAATCTGAAGTTTCATGATCCTCATCATTAGCTTCCTCACTAATTGGTGTAGGAATCACTGGAACTGATTTCTGTGATGAACTACTTTCCAATTTGGGAGAAGGTACAATTACCTTATCAAGTTCTACTTTCCTCCCACTCACTTCTTTTGAGAGAAACTCCTTCTCTAGAAAGGATCCATTCTTAGCAACGAATGATTTGCCTTCGGATCTGTGATAGAAGGTGTACCCACAGTTTTCTTTGGGTATTCTATGAAGATGCACTTCTCCGATTTGGGTTCGAGCTTATCAGGTTGAAACCTTTTCACATAAGCATCTCAACTCCAAACTTTAAGAAACGACAGCTTAGGTTTACTGCTAAACCATAGTTCATACGGTGTCGTCTCAACGGATTTAGGTGGTGCCCTATTTAAAGTGAATGCAGCTATCTCTAATGCATAACCCCAAAACGATAGTGGTAAATTGGTAAGATACATCATAGATCGCACCATATCCAATAAAGTGCGGTTACAATTTTCGGACACACCATTACGCTGTGGTGTTCCATGTGGTGTGAACTGTGAAACTATTCCACATTGTTTAAAATGAAGGCCAAACTCGTAGCTCAAATATTCATCTCTACGATCATATCATAGAAACTTTATTTTATTATTACGATGATTTTTCCACTTCACTCTGAAATTCTTTGAACCTTTCAACTATTTCAGACTTATGTTTCATCAAGTAGATATATCCATATCTGCTCAAATCATCTTGTGAAGGTCAGAAAATAACGATACTTGCCACGAGCATCAACACTCATTGGATCGCATACATCGGTATGTATTATTTCCAATAAGTCAGTAGCTCGTTCCATTGTTCCTGAGAACGGAGTTTTAGCCATCTTGCCCAAAAGGCACGGTTCGCAAGCATCAAGTGATTCATAACCAAGTGATTCCAAAAATCCATCTTTATGGAGTTTCTTCATGCGCTTTACACCAATATGACCCCAACGGTAGTGCCACAAATAAGTTGCACTATCATTATTAACTTTACATCTTTTGGCATCAATATTATGAATATGTGTATCACTACGATCGAGATCCAACAAACTATTTTCATTGGGTGTATGACCATCGAAGGTCTTATTCATGTAAACAGAATAACAATTATTCTCTAACTTTAAATGAATAATTGTATCGCAATAAACATGATCAAATCATATTCATGCTCAACACAAATGCCAAATAACATTTATTTAGGTTTAACACTAATCCCTAAAGTGTAGGGAGTGTGCGATGATGATCATATCAATCTTGGAACCACTTCCAACACACATCGTCACTTCACCCTCAACTAGTCTCTGTTTATTTTGTAACTCCTGTTTCGAGTTACTAATTTTTTTTAGCAACCGAACAAGTATCAGATACTCAGGGGCTACTATAAACACTAGTAAGGTACACATCAATAACGTGTATATCAAATATACCCTTGTTCACTTTGCCTTCCTTCTTATCCACCAAATATTCAGGGCATTTCCGCTTTCAATGACCATTTCCTTTGTAGTGTAAGCACTCAGTTTCAGGCTTTGGTCCAGCTTTGGGCTTCTTTGCGGGAGTGACAACTTGCTTGCCATTCTACTTGAAGTTCCCTTTCTTTCCCTTTGCCCTTTTCTTGAAACTAGTGGTTTTGTCAATCATCATGTAACGCCCCGGATTCGTTGAGCCAGGCGTCTGCCAGTTATTCGTCGTCGTTGCCATGTCATTTGCTTGCGTGTTGCATTTTATCATGTCATCATGTGCATTGCATTTTGCATACGTGTTCGTCTCATGCATCCGAGCATTTTCCCCGTTGTCCGTTTTGCGATCCGGCACTCCTATGTTCCCTAGCGTCCCCTTTTGTCTCTCGTTGTGTGCGGGTGTTAAACTTTCTCGGAATGGCCCGAGGTTTGCCAAGCGGCCTTGGTATAGCACCGGTAGACCGCCCGTCAAGTTTCGTGCCATTTGGAGGTCGTTTGATACTCCAACGGTTAACCGGGTAACCGTAAAAGCCCCTTTCGTCTTGCAGCCCAACACCCCTTCCAAAGTGGCCCAAAACCCAGCAAACTCCACTCCATGCTCTCGGTCTTTCGATCACAATCGTGTGGGCGAAAACCGCTCCTCATTTGGACTCTCCTAGCTCCCTCTACCTATAAAATAGCCCCCTCCCCCGAAATTCGCAGATGAAACCCTAATTTTCCCCTCTGCGCTGCGCCGGACATGTTCGTCCGCGCTGGACGCATTCCGCCGTCGTCCGCAGCCAACCGGAGGCCGCCACATGGCGCCCCCGCGCCCACCTCGCCGCCGGCCCGCGGAGTACAATGCGGGCCCGCGCGGGCCCTCGCGCCGCCGCCGCCCGGCCCACGCATCGCGCCCGCCGCTGGATCC